>NC_092100.1:25803479-26103479 GCF_045679555.1 Salvelinus alpinus
ACAAATGACAGTAAGAATGCTTACTGTAGGCAATGCTAATGGAATAATCTTAATTTTCCCAATGTAATTATCTAATAATAACCAGATGATTTTATTTGATTATGGTGAGATTATGATGTACTGGTGATTTCTGAATTGATTTTGTTTGACCTGTTGATTTATTAGCAATAAATATAACATTTAATTAAATTAGTCCTTATTTGCCCCATATTTTACTCTTTGTTATTTGCTGTAAATAGACTTGGTGGTGTTTGGTTGTGGTACGCTGGACAGAAGGCATGTTGACTGTAAATGAAGACGTAGGCTAATTTGCTGGTACAGTATACCAGGGGTCTCCAACCTGTTCTAGCATGACAGCTACTTTTAAAATATGAAACATGTCGCGAGCTACACATTTTTTTCTAGATTTCAAATAGGCACATTCTTCTCTTCTCCTCTCCCCTGCAACTCTTCCCTGGGTCCTTGGTGTACAAGAGAAAGTAGTGCACTGTATTCTGTCAATATACCAGGTAAAATAATGGTTAATTAACAACTATAAGGGGGGCCCTATAAAATGTTTAATATTTCTTTCCAAATTCTGTTTTATATTTTCCCATATTATTATTTCCCGGTTTTATTTTTCCTGGTTTTAGAATAAATTTTAAAAAATCGCTCAAACTTACAAATGTTCATAGAGAAACAACGAAATTATATGTTCTGATTCCATGTCAATGCTTAAATCACACCAGAAGTAAACATTTTGTGTAATTAGTGTAATTCCCCTTTAATTGCGTATTTGATCCTTCAATTGCGCATCTAGCCAGTGAGGAATGTGCCATATAATGTGCTGGTCTTGCAATGGTTCTGTACTGCTGCTGCTCATTTCCTGGCAAATTTAGCAAATAACAAATAATAACAAACGATATACTTATTACTCATGATATACTTCTGCTAGGTAAGCCAACTTTGCAGTTAACATTGAACTGAGAAGGTTATTGGGAAACTATTTGCTAACCATGGGTGGGACAATGTCAATGTTACGTTGATTAGATACTGTAGTTGCTGGGAGCCTGCGGTGTCTAATACTTGGGAAATTTATTTATGACGGTTTGCGGTGGAACACTTGAAAATTGCATGTACTTTCAGAGTTGTTTGGAGATCGACCTGTTGGAGACCTTGCATGGACCTACCTACCTCACACATTTAAAGGTGAGGCATATTTTTGTGAATGCATGATACAACAGCTCCCTCTGCTAACAGAGACCATTCATTGGCGCAATGCCCTTAGACGCTGTCGGTTAAATGGTAGATACAGATCAAAAAAACACTTGAATAAATGAAGAATGCAAAGTATATTGAAAGCAGGGGCTTCCACAAAAGTGTGGTTCCTAAGTTAATTAAGCAATTAACATCCATCATGCTTAGTTAGGGTCATGTAAACAAATTCCCAGTTTCCCATTATTGTGGCTAACATGGCTAGAAGAAGATATCTCAATGAGTTTGAAAGAGGGGTCTCAGAGGAGCATATGGGGTTTAAAGGGTGTGTGTGTGTGTGTGTGTGTGTGTGTGTGTGTGTGTGTGTGTGTGTGTGTGTGTGTGTGTGTGTGTGTGTGTGTGTGTGTCACCAGATCTCAACCCAATTGAATACTTATGAGAGATTGTGGAGCGGCGACTGAGACAGTGATTTCCACCACCATCAACAAAACACCAAATGATGGAATTTCTCATGGAAGAATGGTGTCGCATCCCTCCAGTAGAGTTCCAGACACTAGAATCTATGCAAAGGCGCATTGAATCTGTTCTGGCGGCTAGTGGTGGCCCAACGCCCAATGAAGTATGTATGTTGGTTTTTCCTTTATTTTGGCAGTTACCTGTACTTTACAGTCCTTGATATGACCCCCCCATCTAGTTAAAGTACAATAACTTAGCACCACGGTATTAAGTATAGGGTTCCTAATTGACATTTCAAGTGAAACATTTTTATTTGTCACCACACCACACTTAAAGAGATGTTCCAGAGAATGAAAACAACCTAGTTATTTTTTAAACCTCCCGTTTTGGACTTGATGTATGGCTCGTACATGCATAATAAACCATCTCCAGTCCTCTCCCAGAGGAGAAAGGCACATAATCCTTATATTTTTATCTGGCATCATTTAGTGTATGAGATATGTGCTCGTTCCTAGTGAGCACATGCTTGGAAGTGAGTGGGATTGCCTGGCTACATGCACTTACCATTAGTTATTTTGATAACAGTGAAAATACATTCAATACTTCGATCAAATCCATGCATCATAAGTTGGAATACATTTGAAATTAGAAGTAAGATCTGTTAGACCTTGGTAGTTAAATTTCTCTCTTTCAATAGACTACATTTCTCTGGAAACCAAGCAGAAAATGATGTGCGCTAAAGATGCAATTTTATACAGACAAATACATTAGAAGACAATTGTCAAACCGATCAGAAACACTGCTCACAACCTGTATCTCCTAAATGGTGTCGCCGGTGTATTTTGTTTGAATTTTGGAATATATTGTGCAAAAGACTAGAAGGTTTTTACCATGACACAACACGCGTAGAACTTTGATGTGCTCAAGAAATGTATACCTCAAACTTTCACCCAGTTTCTAGATAAAATATCGCCGTACCTTTCTCTTGTGTCAACCATCCATCCAAATCAAATAATTAATCCATCCAAATCATTACGCGACTTTCAAGGAGTAGGACATTTGATGTAAACATATAAGTAGGCTATAACTTTTAAATTGTATAAAATGACATCCTCACAATCGCTTGCTTACCATAATCTCTACAACAAGGAAGTAGAGACAACCGAACATTGAGGGACAATGTTGATTGGCAGGTGTAATGATGTCCAATGAGGTTACAAGGTTAAAGTGTGAGGCGGGATCAGAACGGCACAGCATTGTCCAATGAGGTTTTGGGATTAGCCCCCAAGCGTGTGCATGTCTTTGTGCACAACTGCAGGGGCTTGAGAGCAATTATCTGATGATTTAGTACACAACTTTCGGGGACCCTATTGGCTTTTGGGTGCTGCTTTCAGAACTACTGGATAAAAATATACAAAACTTATGGAGAGTCTCTTTAACCATATGGATTTTTCTGTTCATAATCAACTTGTGACTTTGCTTGAGGGGGAATGCAGACCTATTTATTTTTGGACCAACTGGTGCATGAATAAATCAAAGGGAAAAAATGTCAATTTATAACTGTAATATTAATATACTCTTTATAAAGTGAATGGTTTAAGGCCTATTCAAGTTATGACACATTTTCATACAATGTTTATTACAAATGTATTATTTATTTATAGACTATCCTATATGAACTAATGATGAACAGTCTATAACTACTGTTAAAATACCTTTGCAAGCTCTGGCTATGTAATGTTGGGCTACAGTCGGAACGATTTCCTTGGGCCTAAACATCGGGGGATTGAGTTTCATGAATGAATTGCCTATGTGATGTATCCTCTACTTCTGTTTGTTTATCTAACAATATGTATGTGAGGGCTGACATTCTCACAGCGTCGAGGTCGCCAATTCGACAGATTTGTGGGTTAGTTGGATGACGCTCAGGCTGCGTGAGACGGGCGGAGCACAGGGGATGCGGGGATGCACTGCAGCGGAGCGGATAATCTGTCAAACCTGAGCGTATGATCTATTCTCTCAATTACAATCATCTTCAAGGGTTTATCTATCTCTTCGTCATTGTTTACCAGTACTCGTCTGGCTGGTGGTCAAACATTTTCAACAAGATTTTCTCCTTGCAGGTTGATTGCGCCACTAGCGTAAGGTTTCCTCCTCCTGCCTCCTCTCCTTTCCTTGGCGCTGATTGACATTCCTGCAGATCAAAGATCGCTGTTATGTTGCTGTTGCTGTTATGCTAACTCGCAGCTGTGGCAGTTGAGTTGGCGTGCTGTGGGGAAGGAAGGAACCCAGCGTGAAAAGATAATGGCCACAGAGCAATGGGATCGGTAGTTTACCGCAGCCATGGCCAGATCAACAAACAGAAGCGCCAAGGATGGAGATTCAAGGGTGTCCGCTCCCACGGACCGAGCAGAGGCTCGGGACCTGAGCGACCCCAGGGAACTGTCTCTTGAAGAAGTGTTGAAATCCTACGAGCAGCCCATTAACGAGGAGCAGGCTTGGGCTGTGTGTTACCAATGCTGCAGCGGGCTGAGGGTGCCGCGCCCGGCCACTGTGACAGGTGGAGTTTCCCGTGTGAAGGACCCGTCCTCTATACTCTTACTCAGAGATGGGATGGTTTCCCTACAACAACAGCTCTGCAACAACCGTAAGAGAGCTCTGTTAGCTAATCTAACTTCCTGACTGCCATTTGCCGTACCAAAATACCTTAATTAACACCAGCCTAGGCCTACAATAGAGTCTCATTTATTATAGGCCTTTCAGTTATTTCTCAATTAATTTGATATTGATTCACTATTTGTATGCTGTAATTTCAACACGCAATATTGTTTTGAATGGGAAATTCACGATAAATGCGTCAGTAGCACTCCCCAAACAGAAATGGCTTGGATTATACTGGTAGGCGAAATTATCAATTATTCATACAGTACAAATCCCCCCTTGTATCTGCTAAAGAAGGTTTAGAGTTAGAGGTAGCTTTGTGATCTGTTTCCCATTCACAAGCATTTCGGTTAAAGGATCCCAAGAAAATAACTGTCCTGAGTGCACTGCGGGGCCGGGGCCCAAAGAAAAACTCGGTCAGAGTTGCTGACATAGCCTAACGAACCGAGCTATGACATGATAAGATAAAGGATACAACTGGGAGTGGAAAAAGATAGCAGGTTAGTAGATTACGAAATGTTGTAACATTAAGGGTGACTATTGATGTTACTTAAACTGAGAGAAAAATATGAAATCACCTTATCACTCACTATGCTAATGTTCTGTTTCATTTTAAATAGGCTACTTTGTAGCTGTAATAAAAGTAGCCTAAAGAAAATGCAGAAATGATGTCACAACACATTGGACAAAAACGAATCCAATAGTTTAGGCTATAGATCAGCTGCTGAGACATAATTGTATAGGCCAAATTTTTGTCCCAAATATATAAATACTTGTTGGTTTTTATTACTATTGAGAAATGACCAAATTCTATAATGAACAATGTAAATCATAATTAATAGCACTGACAGTGATCGATATCCCACTATAGGGTCCCTGTGTTCATCTTGTCTTGGGAGCTGTTTACTTAGGAGGGGTGTTTCTTGAATATTTTTGTTGTCTACACTTATGGAGTCATTTACAGAAGAGAGTCAGTCAATTTAATGAGCGCAACAAAGGACATACTGCATATGTATGGTACATTTGTGTCCTTGCTGATGAGCCAATTATATTGCATTGTTGATGCAGTTGGTCAGTATGGGTATAGTTTACCAGTGTTGGGGAAGCTACTCTGAAAATATTAATTAAAGCTATTCTTAGGAAAAATATAGTTTGCTTAACTGAAGTTACTTTTAAAAGTACTTCCCTACATCCAAACTACTTTGTGAAAACGTATCATATGTCAATCTGAAACGTCATAGACTGCAAGAACAGTCACTTTGGGGTCATACAGCTCTTAGCAAACTTTTGTAAAAAATAGTGTTTGACCAAATGCAATGCTATTTCTCTGTAAACAAATTAACAACAGACTTTCAGCATGCTTATGGAGAAGGGCACTCAACATGCACTGCACTGACACAAATGACTGATGATTGGTTGAAAGAAATTGATAATAAGAAGATTGTGGGAGCTGTACTGTTAGATTTCAATGCAGCCTTTGATATTATTGACCATACCCTGTTGTTGAAAAAAATTAAGTGCTATGGCTTTTCAACCTCTGCCATATCGTGGATTCAGAGTTATCTATCTAATAGAACTCAACGGGTTTCTTTTTAATGGAAGTGTCTCTAATGTCAAACATGTAAGGTGTGGTGTACCGCAGGGCAGCTCTCTAGGCCCTCTACTCTTTTCAATTTTTACCAATGACCTGCCACTGGCATTAAACAAAGCATGTGTGTCCATGTATGCTGATGATTCAACCATATACAGTACGCATCAGCAACCACAGCTAATGAAGTCACCGAAACCCTTAACAAAGAGTTGCTGTCTGTTTTGGAATGGGTGGCCAGAAATATACTAGTCCTGAACATCTCTAAAACTAAGAGCATTGTATTTGGTACAAATCATTCATTAAGTGCTAGACCTCAGCTGAATCTGGTTAAGAATGGTGTGGCTGTTGAACAAGTCGAAGAGACTAAATTACTTGGCGTTACCTTAGATTGTAAACTGTCATGGTCAAAACATATAGATTCAATGGTTGCAGAGGTCTAGCCGGGGAGAGGTCTAGCCATAATAAAGAGATGCTCTGATTTTTTGACACCACACTCCAAAAAGCAAGTTCTGCAGGCTCTAGTTTTGTCTAATCTTAATTATTGTCCAGTCGTGTGGTCCACTGCTGCAAGGAAAGACCTAGTTAAGCTGAAGCTGGCCCAGAACAGAGCGGCATGTTTAACTCTGAATTGTAATCAGAGGGCTGATAGAAATACTATGCATGCCAGTCTCTATTTTGCTTAGAGTTGAGGAGAGACTGACAGCATCACTTCTTCTTTTTATAAGAAACATTAATGTGTTGAAAATACCAAATTGTTTTCATAGTCAACTTACACACAGCTCTGCCACACACACTTATCCCACCAGACATGCCACCAGGAGTCTTTTCATAGTCCCCAAATCCAGAACAAATTCAAGAAAACGTACAGTATTATATAGAGCCCATATTGCATGGAACTTCCTTCCATCTCATATTTCTCAAATAAACAGCAAACCTGGTTTCAAAAAACAGATAAAGCAACACCTCGTGGCACAACGCCTCTCCCTTATTTGACCTAGATAATTTGTGTGTATGCATTGATATGTAGGCTACGTGTGCCTTTTTAAAAATGTATGTAGTTCTGTCCTTGAGCTGTTCTTGTCTAATGATGTTCTGTATTATGTCATTCTGTATTATGTTTCATGTTTTGTGTGGAGCCCAGGAAGAGTAGCTGCTGATTTTGTAACAGCTAATGGGGATCCTAATAAAATACCAAATACCAAATATAGTACTGCATGTTAACAGAATGTGCAATTTAGCTTATTATCAAATAAAATAAAATTGTATTTGTCACATGCGCCGAATACAACAGATGTAGACCTTACAGTGAAGTGCTTACTTACAAGCCCTTAACCAACAATGCAGTTTTAAAAAATACCTAAAAAAAATAAGAATACGAAATAAAAGTAACAAATAATTAAAGAGCAGCAGTAAAATAACAATAGGGAGGCTAGATACAGGTGGCACCGGTACAGAGTCAATGTGCGGGGGTACCGGTTTGTTGAGGTAATTGAGGTAATATGTACATGTAGGTAGAGTTATTAAAGTGACTATGCATAGATAATAACAGAGAGTAGCAGCAGCGTAAAAGGGGGGGGGGCAATGCAAATAGTCTGGGTAGCCATTTGATTACATGTTCAGGAGTCTTATGGCTTGGGGGTAGAAGCTGATTAGAAGCCTCTTGGAACTAGACTTGGGGCTCCGGTACCGCTTGCCATGCGGTAGCAGAGAAAACAGTCTATGACTAGGGTGGCTGGAGTCTTTGACAATTGTTTGGGCCTTCCTCTGACACCGCCTGGTATAGAGGTCCTGGATAGCAGGAAGCTTAGGCCTCAGTGATGTACTGGGCCGTACGCATTACCCTCTGTAGTGCCTTGCGGTCGGAAGCCGAGCAGTTGCCATACCAGGCAGTGATGTAACCAGTCAGGATGCTCTTGATGGTGCAGCTGTAGAACCTTTTGAGGATCTGAGGACCCATGCCAAATCTTTTCAGTCTCCTGAGGGGGAATAGGTTTTGTCGTGCCCTCTTCACGACTATCTTGGTGTGTTTGGACCATGATAGTTTGTTGGTGATGTGGACACCAAGGAACTTAAAGCTCTCAACCTGCTCCATTACAGCTCTGTCGATGAGAATGGGGGCGTGCTCGGTCCTCCTTTTCCTGTAGTCCACAATCATCTCCTTTGTCTTGATCAAGTTGAGGGAGAGGTTGTTGTCCTGGCACCACACGGCCAGGTCTCTGACCTTCTCCCTATAGGCTGTCTCGTCATTGTCAGTGATCAGGCCAACCACTGTTGTGTCATCAGCAAACTTAATGATGGTTAAACACAAAAACAATGTTTCAAATGAAAATTAGGCTGGTCTGATGCCGAAAAAGAAAGGAAATGATTACCTACTTCACCCATATTTTATTTTTCCAAAAAAAGTTGTGTGTAGTTCCAGTAGTTAGCTACACCACTGCATGGCAAGAAAAGTAATTAACTACTGAAAACACTACCTAGATTTGAATTATTTCAACTACCAACAAGCTACTGGAAAATGTAGTTAAATTACTAGTTGAACTACGTAGGTCACTACTCCCCAACACTACAGTTTACTTATGTACAGTTTACTTTAATCACAGATCACAATTAGGCTACTTAACCTCTGCAAATTAGTGAGTAATGAAGGCAATGAAGTAGGCTACAGGGATTGTTGGTTAAGGGTCAAGGTTACTAAGGGTGTGTTTTATATTATACAACGGGTGGGTCTAATCCTGTATGTTGATTGGTTAAAACCACATTCCAGCCGGTGTCTATTCCACAAGTTACCACCGGCTAAAACTATAAAGTTGAAATGCCTATTTACTCTGTTCCATTTCACTGGGCAATCGACAATCGACTGTCATCAGCCCAGCCAGGCAATTTATAAACTTGATCTCCACTGTAAAAAGCATCTAGACATTACCTCCAATTTCTTTTAGACTAGCAATTGATTTTCAACAACGGAGGTTTGTATAAACCTTGCTCTCTGTCTCTCTGACATTTCCAACATTGTTTCAACATTGAAATTCGATCTCCAGCTATGTAATAAACTTGTAGGGAGCCTGGACGAGACAGACAAGCAGGCAGCTTTTCTCAGCCAGTCAAAATCATGAATCAGCTGGCATCATTTTTATGGAGATATACAGTACCAGTCAAAAGTTTGGATACACCTGCTCATTCCACGGTTTTTCTTAATTTTTTTTACTATTTTCTATATTGTAGAATAATAATAAAGGCATAAAACTATGAAATAACACATGGAATCATGTAGTAACCAAAAAAGTGTTAAACAAATCAAAATATATTTTATATTTTAGATTCTTCAAAATAGCCTCCCTTTTCCTTGATGACAGCTTTGCACACACTTGGCATTCTCTCAACCAGCTTCACCTGGAATGCTTTTCCAACAGTCTTGAAGGAGTTCCCACATATGCTGAAAACTTGTTGGCTGCTTTTCCTTCACTCTGTGGTCCAACTCATCCCAAACCATCTCAATTGGGTTGAGGTCGGGGGATTGTGGTCTTCTGATGCAGCACTCCATCACTCTCCTTCTTGGTCAAATAGCCTTTACTCAGCCTGGAGGTGTGTTGGGTCATTGTCCTGTTGAAAAGCAGTCCCACTAAGCGCAAACCAGGTGGGATGGCGTATTGCTGCAGAATGCTGTGGTAGCCATGCTGGTTAAGTGTGCCTTGAATTCTAAATAAATCACAGACAGTGTCACCAGCAAAGCACCCCCACACCATCACACCTTCTCCTCCATGGGAACCACACATGCGGAGATCATCCGTTCACCTACTCTGCGTCTCACAAAGACACGGCAGTTGGTACCAAATATCTCAAATTTGGACTCATCAGACCAAAAGACAGATTTCCACCAGTCTAATGTCCATTGCTCGTGTTTCTTGGCCCAAGAAAGTCTCTTCTTATTATTGGTGTCTTTTAGTAGTGGTTTCTTTGCAGCAATTTCACCATGAAGGCCTCAGTCTCCTCTGAACAGTTGATGTTGAGATGTGTCTGTTACATGTATTTGGGCTGCAATCTGAGGTGCATTTAACTCTAATGAACTTATCCTCTGCAGCAGAGGTAACTCTGGGTCTTCTTTTCCTGTGGCGGTCCTCATGAGAGCCAGTTTCATCTTTGCACTTGATGGTTTTTGCATACTGCACTTGAAGAAACTTTCAAAGTTCTTGATATACCACCGCTACCTTGTCACAACAAAACTGATTGGCTCAAACACATTTGAAGGAATGAAATTCCACAAAACCAACTATTAACAAGGCACACCTGTTAATTGAAATGCATTCCAGATGACTACCTCATGAAGCTAGTTGAGAGAATGCCAAGAATGAAGAATCTAAAATCAAAAATATATTTTATGGTTACTACATGATTCCATATGTGTTATTTCATAGTTTTGATGTCTTCACTATTATCCTACAATGTAGAAAATAGTAAAAATAAAGAAAAACCCTGGAATGAGTAGATGTCTAAACGTTTGACTGGTACTGTACAAAGAAATGTCAATAGAAAACAGGAAAATCGAAACGAAATGCAGCTAGTTTGCTGTCTTTCCAGCTTCAGTTTGAAGTGATTGTGTTAGCTGTGTTGTTGGTTAGCTCCTCCGAACAACAGTGTCCTGACGAGAGAGCACATTTTCTATGCCAGGTGAAATTGCGTATTATTAGCTCATTGTTATGGATGTATCCAAATAAATGTCACTAGAAAACTATCAAATGCAGCTACTTTGCTGTTATTCTGGCTGCACTGTTTGACGTGACTGTAATAGTTTTCTTTGATGCACTTTTACAAATGTTGTTTTTAATGTTTATGTCTTGTTCCCCATATTTCTATGACAACAGATTCCAGGTCCATATTTTGAATGTGGGGGAAATCACAGGGGCAGCAAACATAAAACAGCTCCAAAAGAGATGGAATCTTGAAAACATTGCCTGAAAGAGAAATAACTATCATCAACTGACAGACACATGATAAAAGAATGTTCTCTCCGAGACACTGGCCGTGTCCGAATACCCATACCAGCGTATGTGACATTTTGAAAATAGTACTCCGAATGCGTCATCTAGGCGCGTCAATTTATCTGATTATCAGCTGTTGTCAAACACGTGAGTCTGAAAAAAGACGAGTGAATTCTACCAAAGATTATGCATATGCTGTCAAGACATGTCTCTCCGCCCAAACAATAGGAGTCGCTGTCCACAAAGCGGCCGGCAGGCTGTCTAGCTCCTGCCTATCCTTTCTTTGGATTGGTGGATACATCTCATTCTTGTAATCCTTTTTTGAATATTCAGTGAGGATTGCTGATGTCGACCGCCTGTATTCACTGGAGAGAGATGCTATGCTACTAGCCCCATACCATGAATATGCATTGTCATCTTGAGACAACTCCGAAATAAAGTGTTTTTTCTCAAAGTTGCCAGGAAGTCACGTGTCCTACTTATATCAGTAGACTCCTAACAACGTAAGCATTACAAAACTTCTATTCGATCAAATTAACCTCACCTAGCAAATAAGCCATTCATTTTTGTTGTTGACCAAATTCGAAACTCTCGTTGACCTCCATACAAAATCTCCTTGCTTGGTTGGCGAAACAATGAAAAAAAGCCCTCTGCTGAAGGGAGACAGATATTCCGCGGAGTTGGGCATCTCTCTTTTCGACTCTCTGAATCTACTTGATCAAACGCCAAATGAGTATGCAGTTTAAGTATGTAGCATGCTAGAATGGGTACTCGGACATGGCCACTGTCTGTGTCATTGGTTACGTGAACCTAACCGGACATAATGAAACCTGTCTAACTGCTTCAAAAAGGATCTATTACTCAGCTTCTGAGGGGCTTGAACAGAAATGTCTTCACCCTCCTGAGAGAGAACAGTACTATGACTATGTGTCAGGCCGACTCTTTGTCCACGGTGCAGATCTATTCAGACAGGCTCTGTTAATCTGGACCTAGTCCTGCTTTCATCGCTTTGTTCTGGACAGAAGTAGC
Organism: Salvelinus alpinus; assembly: GCF_045679555.1. Taxonomy (NCBI): domain Eukaryota; kingdom Metazoa; phylum Chordata; class Actinopteri; order Salmoniformes; family Salmonidae; genus Salvelinus; species Salvelinus alpinus. The sequence goes on from NC_092100.1 coordinate 25,815,387, forward strand.
AGCACTGACTCCTCACCCAGGCCTCTCCACTAGTCTTGGGTTCTGCAGCACTAATGTGCTGAACGTGTGGTTTCAGGCCTCCCGGGTGTCATTAATGACATCTGAGCCGTGCGCTTCTCTGTACACACAGAAAACTGAGCCATTGCTGGCTAGCTGAGTTGTGACTGCAGCACATGAGATATATAGAATTTGACGACTATAAAATGAAAAATGCGCATTCTAGGGTCATGGTGGGAAAATGGTGGGAATGGTGGGAAAATGACGCATTTTGTCAGCATTTTCTACTATATAGTGCCTTCGGAAAGTATTCAGAATCCTTGACTTTTTCCACATTTTGTTACGTTACAGCCTTATTTTAAAATGGATAAAATAAAATAAAAATACTCAGTAATCTACACACAATACCCCATAATGACAAAGCAAAAACAGGTTTTTAGACATTTTTGCAAATGTATTAAAAATAAATAACAGAAATACCTTATTTACGTAAGTATTCAGACCCTTTGCTTTGAGACTCAAAATTGAGCCATTGCGAGATGTTGAGATGTTTCTACAACTTGATTAGAATTCACCTATCATAAATTCAATTTATTGGAAATGATTTGGAAAGGCACACAACTGTCTATATAAGGTCCCAAAATTGACAGTGCATGTCAGAGCAAAAACCAAGCCATGAGGTTGAAGGAATTGTCCATAGACACAGATCTTGGAATGGGTACCAAAAAATGTCTGCAGCATTGAAGGTCCCCAAGAACACAGTGGCCTCCATCATTCTTAAATTGAAGAAGTTTAGAACCACTAAGACTCTTCCTAGAGCTGGCCGCCCGGCAAATTTAGCAATCTGGGGAGAAGGGCCTTGGTCAGGGTGGTGACCAAGAACCCGATGGTCACTCTGACAGAGCTCTAGAGTTCCTCTGTGGGGATGGGAGAACCTTCCAGAAGGACAACCATCTCTGCAGCATTCCACCAATCAGGCCTTTATGGTAGAGTAGCCAGACGGAATCCACTCCTCAGTAAAAAGCACATGACAGCCCGCTTGGATTTTAGCCCGCTTGGATTTTAGCCCGCTTGGATTTTAGCCCGCTTGGGGATGTTTTTCAGCGGCAGGGACCGGGAGACAAGTCAGGATCGAGGAAAAGACGAAGGGAACAAAGTACAGCGAGATCCTTAATGCTTAATGAAAACCTGTTCCAGAGCGCTCAGGACCTCAGACTGGGGCGAAGGTTCACTTTCCAACAGGACAACGACCCTAAACACACAGCCAAGACAATGCAGGAGTGTCTTCGGGACAAGACTCGGAATGTCCTTGAGTGGCCCAGCCAGAGCCCGGACTTGAACCCGATCGAACATTTCTGGATAGACTGGAAAATAGCTGTGCAGCAAAGCTCCCCATCCAACCTGACAGAGCTTGAGAGATCTGCAGAGAAGAATGGGAGAAACTCCCCAAATACAGGTGTGCCAAGCTTGTAGCGTCATACCCAACAAGACTTGAGGCTGTAATTGCTGCCAAAGGTGCTTCAACAAAGTACTCAGTAAAGGGTCTGACTACTTATGTAAATGTGATATTTCATAGATTTTTTAAAATAAATTAGCCAAAATTTTGAAAAACCTGTTTTTGCTTTGTCATTGTAGATTGATGAGGGGAATAATATACCATGGCACTCTGTGTTGCGTCGTGCATGCTAACAGCCCTTAGCCGGGGTATATTGGCCAGATACCACACATCCTCGGGCCTTATTGCTTAATTATACCCATACAATTCAAAGTCAAAGGGGCAATCTGGGATTCAAACAACAACAAAGAGGACACCCTGCCACTTTTTTGGTAAACAGCTGTGGGGTGGGGCTGGAGAAATGTAACCGCTCTCAAATCGAAATGATCGTTTCAACCATGTATTGTATCAAAAATGTGTGAGATGGATGGAAAACTCTAGACCCTATTAGGGAGGAGAGCAAGCATAAAACAGTGTTAGTTATGAGGCTGCATGCCTACTTTTTTGTCTTCATAGATGACACAGACGGACCTCCCCTCCCACCTATCGCGGAGCGCCAGGTGAGTTTCTGAACCCATCATCCCCAACTTGTAACATACAACACACTGTCATGACAGGTAAATGTCAGTCTCCTCTCTTCTCAACTATGATGCCACCCCTGCATTGCCAGTCTTCATATATATCTTTCAAGCAGCCCTCCAGTCCTCTCTATCCTAACAGCTTGTTCTCCACTGCTATTTATTTCCTCGATCACCTGCATCTGTCTCCTCAGCTGGTCCAGTCTCTGGGCGTGGCAATCTACCAGGCCCTGGACTGGGGTCTGGATGACAGTGAGGAGCGGGAGCTAAGTCCTCAGCTGGAGCGGCTCATTGAGCGCATGGCAGGGGGAGATCACAGCCTGGGGGCTGACTGTGGTGGTGGCAACGGAACTACAGATGAGGGCTACAGTGGTCAGGAGGAGGAGGAAGAGGAGGGAGAAGAGGGGTCTATGAGGCCAGTGGGTACATTACGCCAGGTGATGACACTTTGCGCTTCCAGACTTGCCAACCCTGCACTTGCCCCTGAGCACTACCAGGCCGTGTGCCGAGCCTTGTTTGTTGAGACTCTGGAGCTACAAACTTTCCTGACCAAAATCCAAGATACCAAGAAGGTATGTTCCTGATTTTGTTTATACCAGAGATTACAGATCACTCACATGTAAAGCACTGAAGTCATTGTTAACTGAATAGTGGTGTTATTATCAGTGTATTATAATTTCTCTGTAGATGTTGAAGAAAATCAAAACAGACGATCCTCAGGAAGATAGAGCTGAGATTGATGCACTTAAACACACAGACTGGGTAAGAAGCAGGGATTGTGTGTGTTTGTCTGTGTCACTGTGTGTGTATATGAGGATATGTGTATATACTGTATGATCCTTCATTGGGTTGATGGGGTGTGTGTGTGAGGTACATAAGTGTATGTGTGTGTTTCAGACTCGTCTCTGGGTCCAGTTGATGAAAGAGCTGAGACAGGGGGTGAAGCTGAAGAAGGTGCAGGACCAGGAGTTTGACCCACTGCCCACTGAGTTCAGCCTCACACCCTTTGAGATGCTCATGCAGGACATCCGCACCCGCAAGTTCCAGCTGCGGAAAGTCATGGTGAGCTGGGTATTGATACTGATAAGAAGACTCTTGATCAGTGGATCAAGTCGTTATTTCTCCTGTATTTATGTCCCAGACCTCACTCATGTTCTCTCTGTAGGTGGATGGTGACATCCCTACGCGGGTGAAGAGAAATGCTCATGAGCTTATTTTGGACTTCATCAGGTCTCGCCCTCCACTCAAACCAGTGAGTGTCCCTTTCACTACAATTTGTTTTGTTGACGTGACTGTAGTGTGGCTGTGGCAGTACCTTGTGTGTCATAAGGTGTCATAGTCTGAGACTGGGTAATGTGTGTCTGTGTCTGTTTCTCTTGTGTTCTCAGTCTGCCTGTGTGTTTTGTTGTGTTGCATGCTAGGCGTTAGAGCGAAACCTGCCCCCTCCTCCTCAGGAGAAGCAGTCCCTCCATGAACGTGTCCTGGCTGGAATCAAACAAGAGCGCAAACTAAAACCTGTGGACCCACCCAGTTCCAAAAGATGTATGGACATCACTGTCACTACATTAATACTTTGAGCTATACATGTAGTATGTTCATAAAGTGGAATGTATTCTAAGCGAAATGTGTTTGAGAGTTCATGTTTGTGTGTTGTTTCATTCGCCAGCGTTTGGCTCCCTGCCCTGTCTGGCACACACTTGCCCGTGTGATTTCAAATCTACTTCCTGCATTGACCTGTCAGGCTCAGAGCTAGGGTCCCGCCCCACTTCTCGTCTTCGTGTTCTGCTCAAAGCCCCTACTCTTCAAGAGATGGAGGAGATGAACATGTTGGAGGTTAGACGGAAAATATAAGAGAAACTATATTGTTTTCTCATTTAAATGTACTACCTCTTACTGAGAAATAACAACTACAACATCAGTTATGTTTTCCTTCCTGCTCCTCCTCCTCCTTGTCCTCCTTCTCCTCCAACTCCATCACCTCGTCCTCCACCTCCATCACCACCTCATCCATCACCTCCTTCTCCTCCACCTCCATCACCTCCTCCTCCATCACCTCCTCCACCTCCTCCACCGTCTCCTCCTCCCCCCTCCTTGTCCTCCTCTACCTCATCCTCCTCACTGTTGTCCTCCTGTCTTGTTGCTGTTGCAGGATGAGGAGTCTCCAGACAGTGGGGATCTCTGCCGTGCTGAGAGTTTTCCCACATCTATGAAACGGGACCGCTCCTTCTCAGAACACGACCTGGCTGAGCTCAGGGGGGAGATGCTCCCCTCACTGTCCGACTGCACCCATCTGGAAGGGGCCGTGATGCGGAGGGGTGAGAGACCATGGTTACACGTGCTCTCAGGGGCTGGGCCACCCTCCACGCACAGAGGTCAGTATGCTCACTAAGACTCCTTTCACTACAGACAGTTTCAGGTATTGGTCAGCAGAGGGAGACATTTACTGTAATATGTATTCATGTGATACTGCAGAGCCACTCATTAGACTACTTACCATAATATGGTTTATGAAACAGATATATTGGTATTTTCGTCATGTCAAATATTTATTTGTGTTAGAAAGCAAGCCTGACAAAAAATCATATAATTGCAATTGAAAAAACATTAGTCTAAACTGTTTAAAAAAAAAATGCACTAGAGGATTTTGTAAACACTTGAACGAAGTTTGTTATAGTGTTTATATCTTATTCAATGTCAGGAGGTAATCACATATAGGCCTAATGTGTGTCAATCCATTCCGTAAATTGCTTACAATGATTTCTTGCTCAGGTTAAAACGCGTTACTATAACTGCTGTGTGTTATTTCATTTGAAGGGTTTTGTGATGGATACTAATCACCTTATAAAGATGTACAGATAGTAACTAGCTCAGTAAAATGCTAGAAGGACAACAGTTAATGGGTTTGATACATGTTTTTCTTTCATATCACAACTACCTTATACACCCTTTAATTTGTGAAATATGTGTTGACCGTAGCTAGGAGAGAACAAAAACAAAGGTGGTTCAGTGACGTCTCCTGTTCTACCGCTAGGGGGATGTCAACCCTTTCTCATCACACACATGCCAGAAATGTCAACAATGTCATCATAAGCAGCTGATTTACATTAGCCTAAATGTAGCCTGCTGTTGTTTTCTAGTTTTCTGGTCCTCACTCTAACCCGGCTCTAACTCGCTCTAATCCTAGCTCTAACAAGGCTGTAGACTCCTATGGTCTGGTTAGACGCCATAGGAGTCCACACATGTATTTCTCAGGGTTACATAGCGCCTTCTTCCTTTCCATTTTGCATAAAGGCAGGTGAGTCTTTCAAGTACCAATACCTAGGTTGGTACTTAGTCTTAGAGGTTATATCCTGTAGAAAGTATTTCTACTAATACCTAGCCTACTTTTTATTTCCTCTGACCCCAATTTAGTTCCTCTCTTGAATGTTAGAAAAACTGACCTCGTATCATACTCATCAAAGATCCACTGTGATCTGATTTGCAAGTGTTTCTGGCAGCATGTGTTAAACCCCACCAAAAACAAATAGATAAAACATGTCACGACTCATGTATCTAATTGACAGCTAATTTATGTAGCATACACTTTTGGACGATCAGAGCTCGGACTCAATAGAAGAACATGGACTGTGATTCAAAGCTTCTCTCTCTCTCTCTCTCATCTGTGTCTCCATCTCCCTGTTCCCAGCCTCTCTTCCTGTGCCAGGCTGGGTGCCACCCTCCCCTGCCCGTCTCTCTCTCAGCTCAGTGAATGAGACCACAGAGGGAGATGAGACCGGCTCCAGTTCTCGGAATGGCAATAAACACCAGTGGATGGTGAGTGGCACATTATCTTTGATAACCTCTCCACACTGGGTGCTCTTTGCTCCACTTCAACCTGACCTGCCCATTGTATTATACTAGCTAACTTCCTCTACCTACTCCCTCCCTCCCATCTCTCTCTGTAAGGAGGAATTCAGTCACCCAGTGGAGAGTCTTGCCTTAACAGTGGATGAGGTCATCATTGTGCGTCGTGTGCTGGTGAAAGCAGAGATGGAGAAGTACCTGCAGAACAAGGAACTGTATTACAATCTGAGGAGAGGCAAGGTACAAGCAGTGACGTCACATCCTTTGGTAGCGTTCTCTCAAAGCCTTAATAGCGAGGTTCTATCTACAGTATGATATCATTCTCTCAAAGCCTTATGAGCGAGGTTCTAGTATGATACCGTTCTCTCAAAGCCGTATGAGCGAGGCTCTATCTACAGTATAATAATGTTCTCTCAAAGCCTTATGAGTGAGGTCCTATCGACAGTATATGCATGTGTCTCCCAGGTGTGCTGTTGCTGCAGAATTAAGTTCCCCCTCTTTTCCTGGCCATCCACCTGCCTGCTCTGTAAAAGGTGAGTACACACTACACAGTATGTAGTATTATATTAGTATATGCTCCTTTTGTAATAACACCATAATCAAGTCATTTAAACTTGGTCCCTCTCTGCTCAAGAAGCACAATAATAATGTTGTTTTTGACATACCATTGTGGGTTTGATTGAATAGTGTTCTATGTGTTTTTGGTAGTGTAATTCAGGGGATTCTTAACTCTGCCTCTGTGGTTCTCTCTCCTTCAGGTCTGTCTGTGGATTCTGCAGTGCAAAGGTATCCTACAGTCCTTTTTTCTTTGTCTGTGTAAATGCAAATTCATGTTCTTTGAATGTGTAATGTTTTCTACAGTGCTTTTTGTTAATGTTGTTTGTATTGAAAATATCTATTTTACAACCAAAATGTATCTAAGATATTCTGTGTTGGCTCATAATTATTCTGTGCTTTTAATTATGTCAATTATTTTTGATATGTGCCTTAGTGTAACGGCATTCCTCCTCCTCTTCATACAAAGAGGAGGAGTAGTGATTCGACCAAAGTGCAGCGGGTTGTGAATACATAATGATTTAATAAAGCAAACGACGAAACACGAAAACAAACACTTGGAAGTATTACAAAATAACAAAAACGAATGTAGACTGACCTAAACCATGAAAACTTACATATAACACGAAGCACGTAGGAACAGGTACAGACTATAACAAACGAACGAACGAACAAACGCTACAGTCCCGTGTGGTGCGCAGACACAGACACGGACGACAATCACCCACAAACAAACAGTGTGAACAGCCAACCTATATATGGTTCTCAATCAGAGGCAACGTCAAACACCTGTCCCTGATTGAGAACCATATAAGGCTAATTACAAGTGACCTAAACATAGAAACACAAAACATAGAATGCCCACCCCAACTCACGCCCTGACCAACTAAACACATACAAAAATAACATAAAACAGGTCAGGAACGTGACAGAACCCCCCCCCTCAAGGTGCGAACTCCGGACGCACCACCAAAAGTCTAGGGGAGGGTCTGGGTGGGCATCTGTCCATGGTGGCGGCTCAGGCTCTGGGCGTGGTTCCCATCCCACCATAGTCAATCCCCGCTTTCGTATCCCCCTCTCAATGACCACCCTCCAAATAAACCCACCTAAATTAAGGGGCATCACCAGGATAAGGGGCATCACCAGGATAAGGGGCATCACCAGGATAAGGGGCAGCACCAGGATAAGGGGCAGCACCAGGATAAGGGGCGGCAGCTCCGGACTGAGGGACGGCAGCTCCGGACTGAGGGACGGCAGCTCCGGACTGAGGGACGGCAGCTCCGGACTGAGGGACGGCAGCTCCGGACTGAGGGACGGCAGCTCCGGACTGAGGGACGGCAGCTCCGGACTGAGGGACGGCAGCTCCGGACTGAGGGACGACAGCTCCGGACTGAGGGACGATAGCTCCGGACTGGCTGACGGCTCTGGCTGGTCATGGCTCGCTGACGGCTCTGGCTGGTCATGGCTCGCTGACGGCTCTGGCTGGTCATGGCTCGCTGACGGCTCTGGCTGGTCATGGCTCGCTGACGGCTCTGGCTGGTCATGGCTCGCTGACGGCTCTGGCTGGTCATGGCTCGCTGACGGCTCTGGCTGGTCATGGCTCGCTGACGGCTCTGGCTGGTCATGGCTCGCTGACGGCTCTGGCTGGTCATGGCTCGCTGACGGCTCTGGCTGGTCATGGCTCGCTGACGGCTCTGGCTGGTCATGGCTCGCGGAAGGCTCTGGCTGGTCATGGCTCGCGGAAGGCTCTGGCTGATCCAGTCTGGCGGAAGGCTCTGGCTGATCCAGTCTGGCGGAAGGCTCTGGCTGATCCGGTCTGGCGGAAGGCTCTGGCTGATCCGGTCTGGCGGAAGGCTCTAGCGGCTCCTGTCTGGCGGAAGGCTCTAGCGGCTCCTGTATGGCGGAAGGCTCTAGCGGCTCCTGTCTGGCGGAAGGCTCTAGCGGCTCCTGTCTGGCGGACGGCTCTAGCGGCTCCTGTCTGGCGGACGGCTCTGAAGGCTCATGGCAGACGGGCGGCTTTGCAGGCTCATGGCAGACAGGCGGCTTTGAAGGCTCAGTACAGACAGGCAGTTCATGCGGCGCTTGGCAGACGGACAGTTCAGACGGCGTTGGGCAGACGGGCAGTTCAGACGGCGTTGGGCAGACGGGCAGTTCAGGCGCCGTTGGGCAGACGGGCAGTTCAGACGGCGTTGGGCAGACGGGCAGTTCAGACGGCGTTGGGCAGACGGGCAGTTCAGGCGCCGTTGGGCAGACGGGCAGTTCAGGCGCCGTTGGGCAGACGGGCAGTTCAGGCGCCGCTGGGCAGACGGCAGACTCTGGCCGGCTGAGACGCACTATAGGCCTGGTGCGTGGTGCCGGAACTGGAGGTACCGGGCTAAGGACACGCACCTTCAGGCTAGTGCGGGGAACAACAGGGCACACTGAGTTCTCAAGGCGCACTATAGGACTGGTGCGTGGTACCGGAACTGGTGGTACCGGGCTGAGGGCACGCACCTCAGGACGAGTGCGGGGAGAAGGATCAGTGCGTACAGGGCTCTGGAGACGCACATGAGGCTTAGTGCGTGGTGCCGGAACTGGAGGCACTGGGCTGGATACACGCACCACAGGGAGAGTGCGTGGAGGAGGAACAGAGCTCTGGAGACGCACAGGAGGCTTAGTGCGTGGTGTCAGCACTGGTGGTACTGAGCTGGGAACACGCACCACAGGGCTAGTGCGAGGAGCAGTAACAGGACGCACAGGACTCTGGAGACGCACAGGAGGCTTTGTGCGTGCTGTAGGCACTGTCTTAACCAGACGGCTAGCACGCTCCTCAGGACGAGTATGGAGAGCTGTTCCCGGTGACATTAACTCACCAACACGTTCATTCGGACGGATGCCGTGCCTCATGCACCAAACCAGTACATCCCTCATAACTCTCTCCTCCAATTTCTCCATTAACTCCTTTACTGTCTCTTCGTCACTCACCTCCAAATCCGCCCTCACCGGCTCCTTACGGTAAGCAGGAGAAGTTGGCTCACGTCTCCCGACTGACCCAACTAAACTACCCGAGAGCCCCCACCCAAGAAATTTTGGGGTTTGACTTACGGGCTTCCAGCCTTGTTTCCGTGCTGCCTCCTCATATCGCCGCCTCTCTGCTTTCGCTGCCTCCAGCTCAGCTTTGGGGCGGCGATATTCTCCTGGTTGAGCCCAGGGTCCTTTTCCGTCCAATATTTCCTCCCAAGTCCACGAGTCCTGCGATCGCTGTTGCGCTCTCTCACGCCGCTTGATCCATGGTTGGTGGGTGATTCTGTAACGGGTGTCCTCCTCCTCTTCAGACGAAGAGGAGGAGTAGGGATTGGACCAAAGTGCAGCGTGATATTTGGACATAATGAAGTTTATTAAAGTACTGACGAAAACCGAAAACACTTCAACAAACTACAAAATAAGAATACGACGTAGACAGACCTGAACATGGAACTTACATAAATACACGAAGAACTCACGAACAGGAACGGACTACATCAAACGAACAAACAAACGCTACAGTCCCGTGTGGTGCGCAGACACAGACACGGACGACAATCACCCACAAACAAACAGTGTGAACAGCCAACCTATATATGGTTCTCAATCAGAGGCAACGTCAAACACCTGTCCCTGATTGAGAACCATATAAGGCTAATTACAAGTGACCTAAACATAGAAACACAAAACATAGAATGCCCACCCCAACTCACGCCCTGACCAACTAAACACATACAAAAATAACATAAAACAGGTCAGGAACGTGACACTTAGTCACCAGACCATTTGGATTTGTGGTTCTGTGCTATGTAGGTTTGAGGTCTGGGCTGTTGAGTTTGTTGTGTGAGATTATAGTTTGTCTGTGCTGTGTAGTTCTGTGTTTTGTAAGTTCATGGTTCTGAATACATTTTGTGATTGTGCCTTGAGGTTCTGTTGTGTGTTCTGTTGTATGGGATGCTATATGTGTGTATGGTTATGTTTGGTGGTTCCTTGCTTGTGTTTGTGTACAGTGATGTTCTGAGTTGTATGAGTTTATGGTTTGGGTGTCGTGTCTGTGGTATGTGGCTGATGTCTTGTGACGTTGTTTCTCCCTCATCCACACAGCCCTGTCTTTTCTCATATTTCTTAATCATATCAAGTCTGCCATTTCCTCTTCACTTTCTGCCGATATGATCTCACTTAGTTCTTTAAACGTCCTACTCCTCCTCCTCCTCCTCCACCTCACCCATGCCTATTTTAACTCTCTGCTTTCCCTCACCCTCTGCCACAGATGAAGATTCCTTCCAAGAAGATGGCCCACATCCCAGTCTACACTGTGGGCTTTCACAGCAGCCCAAAGAGCCATGGTCGCAAGAGTGAAGTCTACAAGTGAGTCTTATCTGTCTGTCCATCTTCATGGCCACTGAACTGTCTTTAACTCAGCAGAAGAAGTCTTTGCTCACCCCAGCCAATAGTAACTTACATGCTCAATCTAATCACTGCCCTTCCTCTAGATCTCTCAGCATCTGTTACATAATGCCTCTGCTTCATCCAGATCTCTAAGCAGCCTTTATGTAGTAATTACCCATCTGATTGCTCCGCGGTCCATCTTTAACACCCCCCTGCAAACTCCTACAGATGGGAAGGGCCTGAAGTTGTTCCAAACCATGTGACCTGACCTGGAAAAACTCCAGGCCCAGAAGGTTCCTCGTCATATTATATACTGAGTGCTCCCCTGATGGATTATAACACCTCGCTCCCTCTCCACAGATCTCTGTGTACTCTCTCCCGCCGGTCTGTGGAGGAGGAGTTCCCCCACCTGTACACCAGTGGCTGCAGCCTGCGGGATGTTTGTGCGGACTGCACCAAGTTTGTGGCTGATGTCATCTCGTCCAGCCGCCGGAGCCTGGACATCCTCAACAACACTCCCAAGAGGGAGAGTGCTACGCCCAAACCACAACCCCAGCCTCACGCATCACCACAGCCACCCACCTTGAAGAGAAAAGACAAGTGAATAGATTGACTGTTGGTTTACCCCGCTTCCTTAGCAGGGTTGCCCCTGTGCTGCACTACTAACCCACTCAAAACACCCCATCATTCCCCCAGCCTGCAAGTACCCCCCCCCCCCCCCTTGCTGAAGTGCTTGTTAAGGGTTGTTTCTCTGCCTCTGTAGAGAGGTTCATAGGACGTGGCCTAGGGACAACATATAAGTCTGCCTTATCACACATATATTGACTTCACTCCCTGGTCAAATGCACAAGCAGAGGGGAAAGGCAAAATACGAGGGAGGAGGAAAGAGGTGAGAGAGTAATTGATGAGGATGATCGGAAAGAGGAGATATATTTACTGTAGGAGCCAAGAGTTTAAGGTGTAGGGTAAATATTTAGCTCCCTAGTTGCCTTGTTTTAGTTATGAATGTAATATACTCTTTTAACACCAAAATAACACATCTTACATTGACACACCTTCTCAGAACACAGTTTTTTTTCTGGAATGTTAAAATGACACTGTGGCAGGCTGAATAGAAGATATATTTATTTCACTATAAGTATTTTTTTAGTTTAGAATGTGCTTGGATTATCTGTGGTCCAACTTGATGATGCATGGTGGCACTGTCTGTCCGACTGTCTGAATGTAATCGGGTCCTAGAGGGGTGAAAATGGTCCTGGAAGGGACCTGTCCCATTGGCACCAAACTGGACTGGACTCCCAGCCTCCTATGTCTGCTGCTTTAGAATGACATTAAGCCCCCTCTCTCACCTACGATGGTCCTGTGCGATCTGCTAAAATTTTCGAAACACCCAGTAAACCTCAACTGCAATAAATCTAATGTAAAAAGGAAGTCCTATGCCTACAGTGTGGATCTGTCCATCTGTTCCTTAGAAGGCTAGGGAAGCCTTAGACTGTAAGTATATTTCTATAAAACTGTTGTAGTCTAGTCTGCTTGTTGACCTTGAGCTACCATGAGAAGATCTAAAGCTTTGTTAGATAGTTTAAAATGCCAATGAATTGTTCACTAATATGCTATAGCCTACATGTTAAATGCTATTATCATTCGTTAATCAATTAGAAACACCTATATAAGAAAGTGTCTGTTACAATTTAATAGACGGGATAATAGAGCCCTATAGTGAGAAGAGAGATGGACTAGCCTTCAGAAGATTAAAAAAAGTAGGCCTACATGTCTGGGAATTTCTTGACACCCCGCCTCTTTCATGAATAAGTAATTTAAGGTCCCATTCATTGGCTGTTTCTGTCATCCGGCTCCGAGTTTTTACTCAGCAGGCGGCCCGCTTCAGCACCCCAAATGAAGAGGGAGTCCATCAGAGGCATTTGTTCCCTTCCACTTTTTTTTTGTTTAAACATTTTCCTGCAATCTGTGTGTAAGTGGGTGTGTCAAATGTAGTGTAGGCTAGTGCTTGGGTAGCCTACGCACTCTGAAAATAGGAAAAGTTCATCATGAGTTTAGTCTGAAATCTACCGCGGACTACCAGGATGGCTGTCTGGACACGAGCGGACAAAAATGGTCAATTAGACCTTTTGCTACGGGACCGCTGGATTCGGGTAGCGGCCGAATTGACCCGCGAGACTTTCACATTAACGGCCGAAACAGAGATAAGCGAACACGGAAACAACTTGGATTACACCAATTCAGCGGGCCTGCGGAATGGAATGTCTAACGGAAACGACCCGGGTTTAGCGTCGGGAAATTCGAACCGTGGTCAAACCTCAAACCCAGAGCAACATCCGAACCATGGTGCGCTAGGACGAAGCGGTAGCCCAGCGCGCGGGGGCATCAACCGGGGTCACTACGACGGTTTTAATAGCCCCAGCTCTGGCAAGTATAATCGTGATAATGGTACGAACTCTGATTTTGGCAGCCCGGGGTCCAGTTACGGTAGTCCTGGATCTAGCTTCAGTTCCAGGCATGGCGAAACTTCCATCAATTTAGAATCCGGCGCATCAGAAGCTGTGCGTAAAGTTAGAGTTGTAAAACAAGAGTCTGGTGGGTTGGGGATCAGTATCAAGGGGGGTCGGGAAAACCGAATGCCCATCCTCATATCCAAGATCTTCCCCGGACTTGCAGCTGATCAGAGTCGGGCTCTTCGGGTCGGCGACGCGATCCTGTCAGTCAATGGAAATGACCTCAGGGAGGCTACGCATGATCTAGCGGTGCAGGCTCTAAAAAAGGCCGGGAAAGAGGTTACGCTTGAGGGTAAGTTTCCAAACGCAATTGCGGGGATTTGAGAAGGCCAGTCAATCTGACAGCAGCCTTCAGTAGAAGCCAAAACAATGTTCGCTTTATAGCCAAATGCGACTTTATTCTGCCTCTTTCTTAGAAGATGCAGCCTAGGCCTAGGATGCAGCTGTGGGCCGAATATTGCATCAGGAAATACACACAGAAATACCTAAAATAAGATAATGAGCAGCCAGTTAGATGAACTAATTGATGACCAGGCTACTTTTTCATTTATTTTCAACGTAGCCAGAATTCTGGCCATGGTTTTAGGCTACAATGTTTACTTTCTAGCACATTGCCAGACCACAGCGCATAGCTATAGGCTACAATGTAACATGTTCACACTCCACAACCATTGATGAGATTTTATAGGGGGCGGTGTCAACTGACTCAACGTAGCCTATCTTTAGGCCTATTGTAAACACGAAAGTATTGCACAGTGGTTACAAAATTAGCTACATTGTATTTGTGGAAGTGGATTATTTCAGATAGGTCATTGTATGCTAAAGCGGTGAATCAGCACGTTTGTGTGCTCTTATATTGATTTTAAGAGCACTTCAGTGTGAAGCCCAGGGTTCGGAAACAACTGGTCAGGGGCTGAAATGCACTGTGTGGTGGTTAATGGTTTGCAAATTAACCCAGCATGAATAGTGAATAAGGTTGGATGTAGAGATGTAGTTAGTGTGACGCAGTTTGTGTCATTTAGCCAGTCAAATGAGTTCCCACTATAACCCCAAAAATAAAGTAGTATTTTCTGCTTCTCGTCTGAAATAGGCCTAATAGTCCTAAATAAGTTTGTGTAATCTCTGTCTCTCCATTGCGGAAAACCTGGGATTTTGTTTAAGGAATGTGCCAGTTGCCTGTCACTGTTTGTTAGAATGACAGGGAGTGAGTTGTGGTGTTTGTAAATGGACCCCAATTCCAATCTGTCTGCATTCTCCTCATCCTCTGAAGGTCAGAATGAGGTTTCAATTTCCAGACCAATCTGTAATGTACACAATACATAAACGCTAGACATTACAGCAATTAGTGACTTCACATTCCTCAACCAGGTTGCTTCCCAGGCCTGTGTAAAACTCTCACACAGGCATGGATGTTGTGTTTCTAACTAATACGATAGCTGCTTTATTTCGCCGTTCATAATAAACATGAGCTCACTGTAATGGACATTGACTAACGTCATTCAGTTAGTACATTGGCTCATGGCTGTCTTGTTTAGTTTGTCTGCTCGTTGGTGGATAGAGGAGGAGGCCATTGTCTGGTCAAAAGGAAGAATAAGAACACTACAAAGAGACAAAGACTGTATTCATAAAATGGGGACAGGCCCGATTAGAGACAGTTATTTTCTTTTGTTCACAAGCCAAAACTTACTGACCAATGACCATTGAACATTTCACTTGATTCTGCAATGCGTCATAAAAGCCACCACATATGAAGTATGAATCCAGGTTAATATTGTATGTCATTAATTAAAGTAACACTGTCGTTATTGATTAATATCAGTGGAAAGGCACATTTGCTCTCCAGTCTCTCTGTCTTATTGTTTTTTCAAGTTGTCTGTGTCTGTAAACAGAGAGGGATATCCACATAAATATCTGACCATAACCTACTTAGCTAAGACATTTGTTTGTGTGATTCATTGCATGGACAGTGTAGCAGCATGTGCACTTTCTATAATGTTTTTTTTAATCCACATACTGGATATATACAATGCTTCTGCCAAATGGCATGCCATCCTTTTGTGATCCAGCTCAGGGTGAAAAGAGGCGAGGAATGAGATAGGTGTGTGTGTGTGTGTGTGTTTGAATGGGAGCAGCAGAGGGAGCTTTTTTGAGTGGGGGGCAGGTGTGTATATTTTTGTGGGGAGCAGAGGGAGCCTCTCCAGAGCCTTCTACAACCCCCCCCCCCCCCCCTCATCTGGGGAGTCTGACACACTGTTCTCATTAAAGGCCTGGCAGTACACAGTCTGTGGCAGGGGGAGGGGGAGAGAAAATAGGGTGAAGCTGGACAAACCATAGGGGGATTTTGGTCAAAAGAAAAACCGTGGTAAGGGTCTGTGGTGTAACCGATCACTTAAAGCCATACCCGGATGAAGGCTACAAGAAGAAGAGAGCAAATGTATGCATCAACCCATGGGGGATTGAACCTCAACTCCTTCAGCCAAATATAAGTTGGAGTCAGACAGATTCCCTTGGCTCTTCTCCCCTTCCTCCTCTCTGTCTCATTCCTCTGCATTGCTGTGGGCATAGAGGTATGGAGGGAGAGAGACAAACTAGCTCCAGCTATGTGTGATGGCACCTTGTCTCATCTCTCTCAATCTCTCACTCTCTTTTCTTTTATTCTTTCATTCTTTCTTTCACTCTCACACACACACACACACACACACACACACACACACACACTGTCATCTGTGTACTGCCCTAATTAAAATCTGAACTGGAGCTGAGTGACAATGCTGACAGTTATAATGAGATCTTTAAACGGCACCAGAGAGGGACAGTGAGAGCAGCTTCTGGAACCAACTATCTGACTCAGAACTTTTCACAAAGTTTTAACTCCATGTTGGGTGTGGGACACACTTTCTCCTCGTTCAGTTCAACAGAATACTCTGCCATAAAACACCAACTAGCCCAAACATCCTCCTTGTTCCACTGCAGTCTGCACTTACTCAAGCAGAGAGTGTTGGCAGATGGAGATGTAGTGGTAAATCTCCAAGTCTCCAATATGTATCTTCCCTCTGAATGCGAGCCAGTGTCATAACGTCTTTGTCACCTATAGCCCAACGTATCATTGCTAAAGAATATCCATACAGATACCAGAGCTACAGTACAGTAGGAATGCCACACACAGACAGAACCTGTACTTAAATATACCATGACTTTGATAACCACATTGGAACACTGCAGTGGTGTTGTGACTGGAAGAAGTCTTGACTGAGCATAATTACGTTAACTTGATTCGTCATTTATTACTCCTCACTCAAACATGTGGCGGTGTGTATTGGGCATATGCCACTATGGCAGTGAGTGTAATCTTTATTTTGCTTCATCAGGATTCGCAGTGTGACTGTAGCAGCCTCTGTACATCTTGATTTCTTCAGGGTTGGGTTTGGGTAGGGGTTTCCTCATGCTCTAGCTCATGTCTAGAGGGCCAGCCGCTTCCTGAAACACATACATACACGCATACAGTACATATACACACCAAAAGACTTGCATAAGCAGAAATATTCACTGACACTGTTAGTAAGAACAGTGTGGTTTGCAGGGTCTTGGAAATGGGTTCCAATCCTTGACCTATTGCCTCACCACTACCTCTACTGCTACCTCCCTCTTTCTGTCAAATTACACACACAAACACACACACAAACACACACACACAGTCCACCCATATTCATACTATATGTTTGAGCCAATTACTTTCACAACCCTAATCCTCTCCTACATGCAACAATTACCTCATCTTTTCAGCTCCTCGTATCGAATTTCTCAGTCAGAGCAGAGCGACCCAGAGGACTAACATACACCAGTAGAGAAGAGAGAGAGGAGAAGTGGAATAGGCCGCAGGACCAAATTTGGAAACTGAATTCATGATTTCAGTCAAAGCCATTCTTCTCCAAGCAGCCGACCTGCCAAGCACACAACTGCACCGCCAACTCTCCTACTCAGAGCAACTCCACGAGAGACGAATACATCCTTATAAGACATGTATTACTCTTTAATTGAGCGTTGTAACTTTTAAACCACAGTCTAAAACATGATCAATCGTGTGTTGCGTTTAGACACATTTTTGTACAACTTGAGGTCTATGCATAATTAATCACTAATGTTCTTTATTTTGTGTCTATCTGCGTTTCTGTAGTTAAATATATCAGAGAGGTTTCCCCACTGTTTAAGAAGCCCTCCTTGGTGGCAGACCTGCCGTGGGATGGGGTGCATCCTCAGTCCCCCAACTTCAGTGGCAGTGAGGACTCTGGGTCCCCCAAACACAGTGGGGCCAAGGACAGGAAGGTCATCCTCCTCAAAATGTGCTTTATCAGCAGGAACTTGACCATGCCTGACCTTGAGAACAGGTAAGACCTGCATTGCGTGCGTGTGTGTGTGCAATTGAAATGTGGCATAAGAGGGAAAATAGGAAACATAATGAGAATGTTGGTTTGGTATGTTTTAGTAAGATAATGATGAGGACTGTTGACTCCCAAAGGCTCTTGGAGCTGCACTCTCCTGATGGCCAGCACACGGTAGTGATGCGCTGTAAGGATGGCCCCAGCGCCCACTCCTGGTTCACAGCCATCCACACCAACATTGCTGCCCTGCTGCCCCAGACCCTGGCCCACATCAACTCCTACCTGGGCTCCAGCACCACTGGGTCACACCCCCAACTCAAACACATCAGCTGGCTGGCAGAACAGGTACTGCACTCATATAGGCCTTTAGAATAAATTACACAAACACACTAAATATTAAGCAAAATAATCCAATTAAAGTACTGTATGCTGCTGTCAAATACACTTATTTACAGATTCACACATACAGCATTGTGTAGTGTTGTTCAGCCTTGTATAATAGTGCATGTGTACTGTGAAGAGTTTTATAAATGGGTCAATGTGTTTTGTTCTGAACTTTCAGTTGTGATATTCTGTAGTCTTTTAAATGTGATGTCTTATATGTTGTGCGAATCAGAATTTATTTAAAGTGCAGTTTACATGGGCCACAAGTCACAGCACACGTTACACATAATTAAAAAGAACAATAGAGACAACACAATTGAAGAAAGGTCAACAATGGGGGAAAAGAGAAACAGCTGAACAAAATGAATGTAGCAAATAGTCCACAGGGCATAGCAGCATGGGAGTAATAATCCACATAGCATAGCAGCATGGGAGTAATAATCCACATAGCATAGCAGCATGGGAGCAATAATCTACAGGGTATAGCAGCATGGGCGTAATAATCCACATAGCATAGCAGCATGGGAGCAATAATCCACATAGCATAGCAGCATGGGAGTAATAATCCACATAGCATAGCAGCATGGGAGTAATAATCCACATAGCATAGCAGCATGGGAGCAATAATCCACAGGGTATAGCAGCATGGGAGTAATAATCCACATAGCATAGCAGCATGGGAGTAATAATCCACATAGCATGGGAGCAATAATCCACAGGATATAGCAGCATGGGAGTAATAATCCACATAGCATAGCAGCATGGGAGTAATAATCCACATAGCATAGCAGCATGGGAGCAATAATCCACAGGGCATAGCAGCATGGGAGTAATAATCCACATAGCATAGCAGCATGGGAGTAATAGTCCACAGGGCATAGCAGCATGGGAGTAATAATCCACATGGCATAGCAGCATGGGAGTAATAATCCACATAGCATAGCAGCATGGGAGCAATAATCCACATAGCATAGCAGCATGGGAGTAATAATCCACATAGCATAGCAGCATGGGAGCAATAATCCACATAGCATAGCAGCATGGGAGCAATAATCCACATAGCATAGCAGCATGGGAGTAATAATCCACATAGCATAGCAGCATGGGAGCAATAATCCACATAGCATGGGAGTAATAATCCACATAGCATAGCAGCATGGGAGTAATAATCCACATAGCATAGCAGCATGGGAGCAATAGTCCATAGGGCATAGCAGCATGGGAGTAATGGTCCACAGGGCATAGCAGCATGGGAGCAATAGTCCATAGGGCATAGCAGCATGGGAGCAATAGACCACAGGGCATAGCAGCATGGGAGCAATAGTCCACAGGGCATAGCAGCATGGGGGTAATAATCCACATAGCATAGCAGCATGGGAGTAATAATCCACATAGCATAGCAGCATGGGAGCAATAATCCACAGGGCATAGCAGCATGGGAGCAATAATCCACAGGGCATAGCAGCATGGGAGTAATAATCCACATAGCATAGCAGCATGGGAGCAATAATCCACATAGCATAGCAGCATGGGAATAATAGTCCACATAGCATAGCAGCATGGGAGTAATAATCCACATAGCATAGCAGCATGGGAGTAATAGTCCACATAGCATGGGAGCAATAATCCACATAGCATGGGAGTAATAATCCACATAGCATAGCAGCATGGGAGTAATAATCCACATAGCATAGCAGCATGGGAGCAATAGTCCATAGGGCATAGCAGCATGGGAGTAATGGTCCACAGGGCATAGCAGCATGGGAGCAATAGTCCATAGGGCATAGCAGCATGGGAGCAATAGACCACAGGGCATAGCAGCATGGGAGCAATAGTCCACAGGGCATAGCAGCATGGGAGCAATAGTCCACAGGGCATAGCAGCATGGGAGCAATAGTCCACAAAGTGGGTAGCGGTGTAGTGTCAGTACACCATGTTAAATGTATAGATATTGTCTGTGTGTGTTTTTAGTTGGCCATGTTGGGGGTTGACAGGAAGCACTTTGAGACAGAACAAAAGGAAGCTGCCGTTGCATTAACTTTCCTCTGGGCCCACCTAGCATGACACCCACACAACTACACAAACAGATGTCATCAGAAACCTCATCAGAAATTACATAAGCACTTTGACACACTTCTCTCATGCTGTCTCTCTTTCTTTATGGTGTAGGTCCAGCTGGATGGTGGGCGGCACCAGTTCCGACCAATCGTCATGGCACTGACAGAGAAAGATATCCTGCTGTTTGAATCAGTGCCATGGAACCACGAAGCCTGGTCCACACCCATGCTCACACACCCACTACTTGCCACAAGGTAGGACAACAAGTTTGCCAGCCAGAATTAGAATGTAGGTTGTATTTCTCTTTGTCTGTCTCTCTCCTTCTCTTTCTCTCTCTCTCTGCCATTTTCACTCTGCGATGTGTTGGCATTTTGTTATCATAACTTATGAATCACTGTAAGCTGTTTAAAAATCACTTGTGGGAGGAGCAAACAGTGAGTTGATATAACCTTGTAGTTTGTTCCTGTTTCTCTGTAGACTGGTGCACTCTGGCAGTGCCCGCAGTTCCCCGGCGCAGGGGGCAGACCTGGTGTTTGCCACTCGGACGGGTACAGGGCGGGGCATCGAGTCCCATGTGTTCCGGGTGGAGACACACTGGGACCTGTCCTCGTGGACCCGGGCCCTGGTGCAGGGGGCGCATGCTGCCGCAGAACTCATTAAGGAGGTCTCCATTGGTGAGTGTGTGTGTCTGTCTGTATGTCTAATGTTGGTTTGTCTAACTATCTGCATATATTATTGAGTGAGGCTTTGGAATCACATGATTCACTTCTCACAGTGATACAGGAAGTGGTGACTGAAAAAAGTGAATGTACCAAAAACACCAGTGGGGGGAAAAAAGTTGTAAAGGAAGAAGCATAGTCAGTTGGGGGAATGTTTCCACTCAATAGAGAACAATAGTTGGCTGCTAGTATGTGCTGGAAATGTTCGGTCTTTTCCTTCCCTATTCCACTGCAACACAAACATGTTCATAAACTCTTTCACACAGGCACATACTGTTCCAATTACACACACCCACACACACGTTTACTTTGTGCAGTACTGTTCTCACACTTCCCTCCCTCTGTACCTCAGGTTGCATGCTGAACAGGCAGGACGTTCGCCTCATACTGCACTATGAGAAGGGCTTCACTGTGACCCGGGAGCCAGGAGAGTCTGCAGGGGGTGCTGTGCTCTTCAGATACCCCTTCGAGAAGCTGAAGATGTCTGCAGATGACGGGATCCGCAACCTCTATCTGGACTTTGGAGGTCCAGAGGGTGAAATGGTAAGCTACATCACTGTTAGAGTGCAATTGTCTAAAAGTCCATTGACTGTATTGATTAATGTACTGTTTGTATTTTTTATCTTGTCTCTTTCTTTCAGGTGTTTGACCTGCACTCTGGCCCCAAGCCCATGGTGTTTGTTCTTCATTCCTTCCTGTCTGCCAAACTGACTCGTCTGGGCCTGCTGACGTGAAGTGGGAAGAGGCTGGAGTCGGGAACATATGCATAAATATTCTTATTTTTACTATGTATCATTCATCACAGCCTTCCGATGTACTTTTGGCTATTTTTTATGCATGTACTCTGTTCTTGTCAGGCGAATGTGTGATTTTGTGATAAACAGAGTACGACTTTGTTCATATGAGCATGTGTCAATTGGGTTTCCAAGTTGATGACTGCGTGTGAGTGGCCTAGAGCATACTGCCAGATTGAATGGGTTTATACTTTTGCATTTCTGTTGGCTTTATAGAGTGCCTGTTACCCAAAAACTGATTATCTAGCACATTATCCAAAATGACTGTTATAATCAGGATTGCCAACTGTGCCTTGTTACATGTAGTCATAAATGCTATTTTTAGTGTGTGTGTAAAAGTATTTTTTATTTTGAAAAGGTAATAGGTTTTAAAGCAAAGTAAGCTTTCAACAACATGCACAGCAATAGTATTATTCTTTTATTGTTAACATGCTATTTCTGTAATGTTTTTCAGTTAATTATTTTGTATGCATATCCTATGTTTAGCATGACTTGACTATGAAAATGTGATGCTCTTTTTGAGCATTTACAAAACCATGGCGTAACGCCAGTGACCCCTGTCACCTGCCTCAAAGTCAACCTGCCCTCCAGTAGGCTAGTCACACTGCCAAACCATTGTCCCATGCTGCCTGAGAACACCACTTCCCTTTATCATTCCCTTCTGCATTAGCCCTAAGCCAATGCTTTCTATTAAAGCTCATGAGGTCATACCTAAGCTTCTCTGCCTTTTTCTGACCTCATATTTTTCTGTGATTCCTGAGGAAGTGTTGCATACACACCATGTAAACATAATATTTACTGTCAATAGGCATCCACAGTAAAGTCACTGAGCTACAAGCTGTCTGCTAAGTGTTCTGGGGAATGTTTCCATCCAGTACATAATTAAAATAAGCAAAATATATACCTATAAAGAATGTTCAAAGATGTTCATTCAGCACTATGATCTCTGAGAAAACACAATTTCAGCTGTAATATGGTACCTCATGTCCATTTAGTGAAGGGAAGCTTTGGATGCTTTTACTAGAACAAATGGGATGCTATTCTTTTATTTTGTTTTATCCCTGTATAAGCTTATCATCTTGCTGTATGTGACCTCTGAGTCCTACATATGTAAAAGCTCTTTTTCAGACCCTGCTCTACCACGTGATCACCCTAACAGCTTGTCTCAGTATGTAAGCGGATACTGTAAGTGGGGCCTAGTGGATGCTGCCAATTGTATGACTGAACTCTATCCCAATTCAGTCTCTGTAGGCCTACTTCTAATAATGGACATTTTTATCAATACCTGAACTGTTCAATTTCTAGCTTGATAGCCACCTTAATTTACCCATGAATGTATCTTAATTAGCATTTCACATTGTCAAACTGTCATATCTTTCTCTTTTGGTTGTTAGTTTTGAGTGATATACTGTTATTGCAAAGAAAAGGTGTTTTTTTTGTTGAGAAAGTTTTTTTTAACCAAAGTTACATGTGGCAGCTTGCGTTCCACACAATCATTTAGCAGAGAAAGCACAGGAGAAACTCTGCTGCTGCAAACCTGTTATATGCAAAGTATTTTAGACTTCCAAACCTGTATTAAGATGTATGATAATGTAATAATCTAAAATGTAAATATCTATAAGAATAAAACATGTTAATGTCCAACTGTAACAAATGGATTTGATGTCTGTCATTGCAATGGAAAGAAAGCTGGTTCAGAAAAGCATAACATTTTTTTTTTTTCGCAATACCGTGCCACTCCTCTTTAAAAAAAATAATAAGAATCTGACTCCGTAATCATCCTATCCGCTAGGCGTCAGTACTTCTGTTTTTCTTCTCTTTCAAAAGTGACGCAGACGCTGCATGAACGTCTGTAGTTACCACTAGCTACGGTTGTTGCTGTTGCCTGGGCAGTGGCTGTCAAATAGGCTAGCGAAGCTACCTTTGTCATAATTTTGTAGCAACACCTCTCCTGAAAATATAGCAACCATATTTCTAAAGATACCTTGAATTAGCATCAGAGACGCTGGGCGAAGAGCAAAAGAGTGAGATGAAATGACAACGTCAACATTACAGGTAGCAAAACATTAGCTAGCTAGCGTTCGCTACGTTACTTGCTAACTTGTGTCAACAAAATGTAGCTAACGTTATCACCATTAGTTCACTAGCTACACTATTATACATTCTGCTTAATAGTTACCAGTCAACTTGTTATTGAACTGAATACTGTAGCTACAACAATAACACCACATTTTCCACTGTTGGTAGTTTGACCATTGGCACAAATAACTGTTACGAGGCCATGTATATTGTAATGGAATGTCTTGCAAACAAAATAGTTTGCTAGTCAAGTCTAGTGAGTACTATTAGTTATTAGTCTGTAAATGTCAGATATAATCTGTTACAGTTTATGGATTCCAACCTTAAAGGTAAATCTACAGTTTATTTGTTTGGTTTGACCCATGGTCTGAACCTGGACTCCCCTGTTTCATTTATATGGTTCATCCCTTCCTCTCTTCCCTCACACAGAAAGCGATTGATCTTGTGACCAAAGCCACAGAGGAGGACAAGAACAAGAACTATGAGGAAGCCTTGCGCCTTTACCAGCATGCAGTGGAGTACTTCCTGCATGCTATCAAGTGTGAGTGTGAAATGTAATATTTTTCTGTCCACAGTCCAATTTGTTTAAGTATTCAGAGTAGAAATGAGGTTGTTGTTTTTGAAGACAAAAAGTAATGTGTTTTGATTTCTTCTTCCAGATGAGGCACACAGTGACAAGGCAAAGGAGAGCATACGTGGGAAGTGTATGCAGTACCTAGACCGGGCCGAGAAACTCAAAGATTTCTTGAAAAACAAAGAAAAAACAGGGAAGAAGCCTGTCAAGGAAGCACAGAGTAATGATAAGTATGTTGTCACACATCTGTTCACAGAGACACTGTCCTACATTAACACAAGCATACCTAGGAAATAACATTTTGCCAAACAGACAACATGAAGGAAAAAGGAAACCGCACACTGCTCTTGATAGTATCACTGATCTGTAATAAGCTTACGTATCGGCCTCACGGCCTTCGTCAGAGCTTTTGTGAGTTTTTTTTAAATTAGCACCCTTATGTAGACATAGACCCACCCACATCCGTTCCACGCATCGAATGGGGTTGAGTCGAGAGAAATCAAATAAGTGCCACATTGTCACCAGCACCAAATAGTTTGTTTCACATTACACATTCCTTATAGGAGTGACAGTGACAGCGAGGGTGAAAACCCAGAGAGAAAGAAACTGCAGGAGCAACTGATGGGTGAGTGTGTGTTTGTCTCCTCTTTCACACACCAGCTGTCTAAACTGTGTCTGTGATGTTCATGAGGGAAATTAACTTTGATGCTAAACTGATCCATGTCCTGGTACAGGTGCCATTGTAATGGAAAAGCCCAATGTCCGGTGGAACGATGTAGCTGGGCTGGAGGGAGCTAAGGAGGCCCTGAAGGAAGCTGTAATCCTGCCCATTAAATTCCCTCACCTCTTCACAGGTTAGACTACTGCCTTTTCCCCCCTCACATATATACTCTCTTTCTCACTATGTTCTGCATGGACATGTCACCATAATGATATAATACTGTATGTGTATTCTGTCTTTGTTCATTATGCTTGAATGTATCTCTGGTTGCAGGCAAACGCACTCCATGGAGAGGGATTCTTCTCTTTGGTCCCCCTGGGACAGGAAAGTCTTACCTGGCCAAAGCAGTAGCCACAGAAGCCAACAACTCCACCTTCTTCTCTGTGTCATCATCAGACCTCATGTCCAAGTGGCTTGGAGAGAGTGAGAAGTGAGACATCATTTCTTATTTGTAATTCTACTGTTCATGTAAATCCCCATTATGCATCCACACCTGATTAGACAACAACAAAAAATCTCACTGATACTTATGTGTCAAATCTAATTTTATTTCTCACATGCGCTGAATACAACATATGTAGACCTTACTGTGAAATGCTTACTTACAAGCCCTTAACCAACAATGCAGTTTTAAGAAAATATTTACTAAATAAACTAAAGTTTAAAAAACGCACTCCATAACAATAATGAGGCTATATCATACCTGTATCGAGTCAATGATCGAGGTAATTTGTACATGTAGGTAGGGGTAAAGTGACATAGATAAACAGCGAGTAGCAGCGGTGTGAAAAACAAAGGGGGGGGGGGTTAATGCAAAATAGTCCGGGTGCCCATTTGATTAATTGTTAAGGAGTCTTATGGCTTGTGGGTAGAAGCTGTTAAGGAGCCTTTTGAACCTAGACTTGGAGCTCAAATGGTAGCAGAGAGAACAGTCCATGACTTGGGTGTCTGGAGTCTTTGACAATTTTTTGGACCTTCCTCTGACATGCCTAGTATATAGGTCCTGGATGGAAGGAAGCTTAGGCCCAGTGATGTACTGGGCCGTACGCACTACCCTCTGTAGCACCTTACGGTCAGATGCATAGCAGTTGCCATACCAGGCGGTGATGCAACCGGTCAGGATGCTCTCGATTGTGCAGTTGTAAAACTTTTTGAGTATCTGGGGACCCATGCCAAATCTTTTCAGTCTCCTGAGGGGGAAAAGGCATTGTAGTGCCCTCTTCATGATTGTCTTGGTGTGTTTGGACCATGATAGTTTGTTGGTGATGTGGACACCAAGGACCTTGAAACTCTCAAACTGCTCCACTACAGCCCTGTTTATGTGAATGGGGGTGTGTGTCGGCCCTCCTTTTCCTGTAGTTCACAATCAGCTCCTTTGTCTTACTCACGTTGAGTGAGAGGTTGTTGTCCTGGCACCACACTGCCAGGTCTCTGACATCCTCCCTATAGTCTGTGTCGTTGTTGATCAGGCCTACCACTGTTGTGTCGTCAGCAAACTTAATGATGGTATTGGATTCATGCTTGTCCACACAGTACAGGAGGGGACTCGGCACACACCCCTGATGGGACCTTGTATTGAGGATCAGCGTGGCAGATGTGTTGTTGCCTACCCTTACCACCGGGGGGCGGCCCATCAGGAAGTCCAGGATCCAGTTGCAGAGGGAGGTGTTAACTCCCAGGGTCCTTAGCTTAGTGATGATCTTTGTGGGCACTATGGTGTTGAACGCTGAGCTGTAGCCAATGAACAGCATTCTCACAAAGGTGTTCCTTTTGTCCAGGTGGGAAAGGGCAGTGTGGAGTGCGATTGAGATTGCGTCCTCTGTGGATCTGTTGGGGCGGTATGCAAATTGGAGTGGGTCTAGGGTTTCCGGGATGATGGTGTTGATGTGAGCCATGACCAGCCTTTCAAACACTTCATGGCTACCGACGTGAGAGCTACGGAACGGTAGTCATTTAGGCAGGTTACCTTAGTGTTCTTGGGCGCAGGGACTATGGTGGTCTGCTTGAAACATGTAGGTATTACAGACTCGGTCAGGGAGAGGTTGAAAATGTCAGTGAAGACACTTGCCAGTTGGTCCGTGCATGCCTTGAGTACACGTCCTGGTAATCTATCTGGCTCTTGTGAATGTTGACCTGTTTAAAGCTCTTGCTCACATCGGCTACGGAGAGTGTGATCACACACTCGTCCGGAAAAGCTGGCGCTCTCATGCATGCTTCAGTGTTGCTTGCCTCGAAGTGAGCATAAGTATCCTCTTGAATGTTTGTGCCTCTCTTTCTCTCTATCCATCAGACTGGTGAAGAACCTGTTTGAGCTTGCCCGTCAGCACAAGCCCTCCATCATCTTTATTGACGAGGTGGACTCACTCTGTGGCTCCAGGAATGAGAATGAGAGTGAGGCAGCCCGGCGGATTAAGACCGAGTTCCTGGTACAGATGCAAGGTGAGCATTTAGTCTACAGTCTATACCCACTCCCCACTTTCTGCCAAGACAGCTTTTAGACTTCAGATCAAACAAACACCCCATGAAAGAGGACTTAACTTAAAAGTCTACTGCATCAGTTGACTTGACCTTTCCGATTCAATGCGTAACATGTTCTATATAAGCATCAGGCTTACATAGTCTTCATTCCTACTCTCTGATTGGCAGGTGTGGGCAACAACAACGATGGAATCCTCACCCTTGGGGCCACTAATATTCCCTGGGTTCTGGATGCTGCCATCCGTAGAAGGTCAGTGATCAATAAGGGGGCAGGTTGGGATGGGATATACAGTATGTTTGTTGTTTAACAGATTCACAAAAGTAATGATACAGCCTGAATATTTGTTTATACTGTCTGTACCTATTAATGTAGATTCCATTGAGTGGAAGACCAGTCCTGGAGTTCTTGAAATGTTTGTAGAACAGTAGATAAGCACCCAAAATGGGAAATGTTTTGTTCAAGCAAAAATGATTTCCTAATTGATACAATACTCATCGTCAAGCATTCTCATCAGAATTATGTCACTGTCAGGTTTGAGAAGCGTATCTACATCCCTCTCCCAGAGGAGCCCGCCAGGTCACAGATGTTCCGGCTGCACCTGGGCAACACACCCCACAGCCTGAGTGACGCAGACCTTCGTCAGCTCGCCAAAAAGACAGAAGGCTACTCCGGGGCTGACATCAGCGTCATTGTACGAGATGCCCTCATGCAGCCTGTCAGGAAAGTGCAGTCAGCCACACACTTCAAAAAGGTAATTTATACCCATGATGTTCCCTCTAACTTTTTCCTCCCTGAGCAAATTTCAGGTCTGAATTTGTGAAAATTCTGTGCAACTTCCAGCGTGCATTTACTGTGAACACTGAGGCTGAACCTGCTTTAAGTTAGTTTTAACAGTGGCCAAGTAGGCTACTGTGACTATTTGCTCATAATGTAGGTCTACCAGAGTGGCCTACCATCAAAAACAATGGAGAAAATACATCCCATAACATTTTAACATTTAAATACCTGTTCTATCATTCAACCTACAGTAGCAGCCAATGTGTGGTATTCAATGTAGGCCTACATTCCATTGAAAAAAAACAAAAACATGCAGGGCTGGACATGGACCTGTTTATCCACTTGTCCTTTAGACAAGGTGAATGAAAATGTTTTTGATACAAGAAACCACTTTACCAAATCAAATGCATTATTATTCCCATATCATTATTAAAGAGAATCAGACCAATTATGCTACCCTCTGTCTATTGGCTACTTAGCTTATTTAAGCCTGTCTCAAAATACAACACTGCCCCTAGCAGAAGATATGAACAAAATGTGCACATGTGGCTACATGCAGCTCTTGCTTTGATCTCAAAACAAGCCCATCTACTCAAGACCACAGCTGGTAACACAGTCCAGTTCATAGTAAATAGCAAGGATCCATATATATTGCAATGGTCTATTTGCATAAAGGCCTACTGCAGCTCTGATTGGCTATGCCGCACAGGACTGTGTAGAGTATGGGCTGGGTCGTGTGTAATAGAATCCTACTCCAATGTGTTCTACCTACAACAAAACATCCTCCGTAGTTCGTTTTGTTTAAGTATGTTGCATTGAAAGTGGCTAATATTGAGTTGATTCGATCCCAATTCACACAGTAAAGAGAAAGGTTGAGTGTTAAGAAGGGAAAACTCTAGAAAGTTGAGTGAAGTTCAATCTTGTGCTTCTCTCCATGGGCTGATATTTCTTTTGCACTCTGCGTGGCAGTCCTGGGGAGCTGCGTGGCCGCATGCAGATTAGATGGAACATTGCCCTTGATATAGTAACTCTATTGCAGTCGACTCTTGTACACTAAAGGTGTTTCTCTTTCTCTGCTATTAAGGATATTTAAGAGTTTGTTTGTTGTGGTACTCAAGGTGCGAGGGCCATCCCGTGCCAACAGTCAATTGATGGTGGATGACCTTCTGACCCCGTGTTCGCCTGGGGACCCAGCTGCCATAGAATTAACCTGGATGGATGTGCCTAGCGACAAGCTGCTGGAACCCATCGTATGCATGGTGAGAAACATCCACAACAGACACTCACATTTTGCTTACACATTCAGGCATTACACACTCATATTTGTACAAATACTGAACAACGCTAATGCTTTGTCCCTCTGCCCTCCAGTCTGACATGTTGCGGTCACTGTCCACCACACGTCCGACAGTCAACAGTGAAGACTTGTTCAAGGTCAGGAAGTTCACAGAGGACTTTGGACAGGAGGGCTAAGAGGTCCTGGTCAGCTAGGGGCTTCACTACTCCTTACCCTGTTTCTCCTCTCAAGCCCCATTCATACAACCTCCTGTCATGTAGTAGCTACAGTACTACCACACTACAAACTTGGATTTGTTCGACTAACCTGCATTGGCAAGAATGATGGAGCATTTAACCTCATACCATTTCCCTCCGATCATACACTATTGCAGTCCTGAAGACTGAGACTATATATATTTTTGCCATCCTGCACTTGAAGTTGTTAATCATTATGAAGGAAGGGTGAAGAGCTTTTGAACAATTGCATTTAACATAGCTCTTGTCTTGCATGTGTGTAAGTCATAGGCTGCGTTTAAACAGGCAGCCCAATTCTGCTTTTTTTTCACTAATTGGTCTTTTGACTAATCAGATCAGCTCTGAAGATCTGATGTGAATGGTAAAAATACCTATTTGTGGAAAACAATATCAGAATTGGGCTGCCTGTTTCAATGCAGCCTTAATGTATGTCTTGTGTAGGAGCGCTCTGCTTTTAAATTGAGTTGACTGACCAACAAAATTTCCCCATGGGGACAATAAAGTAAGTAAGTATAGCTGCCCCCTCTCCCAGTCCCTACTAGAGCTGCCCCTATGTTACAGGCAGTGTTACTTACACTATTTATGATTATTTATTATATTTTATCTCGTCAAGATTTGTTGACTGTATGAGTGACTGAGGACACAGCTGATCATTGAGTGGGAGAGGTGTTTACATTTCAGTATTTATCTGACATGTTATGTGACTGAAGATTGGGACAAAGAGCCCTTTTCTATTTCTGGATTTGAGCATTGAAAATAATAGTTCCATGACAGACATGATCATATTGTTCCTATATGTCAGAAGTATTGCTGTGTCTGTATAGTTGGGGGTGTCAGTTCTGGTCCCAGAGGGGATCTCACTGAAGTTACACATATCCATGATAACCTGACTTAGTAAATCCAGAATTCAAAAATAAAAAGATGTTTGTCATTATTCCATTTCAACTAGTTGAAGTCGGAAGTTTACATACACCTCGGCCAAATACATTTAAACTCAGTTTTTCACAATTCCTGACATTTAATCCTAGTAAAAATTGCCTGTTTTAGGTCAGTTAGGATCACCACTTTATTTTAAGAATGTGAAATGTCAGAATAATAGTACAGAGAATGATTTATTTCAGCTGTGGGTCAGAAGTTTACATACACTCAATTAGTATTTGGTAGCATTGCCTTTAAATTGTTTAACTTGTGTCAAATGTTTCAGGTAGCCTTCCACAAGCTTCCCACAATAAATGGGGTGAATTTTGGCCCATTCCTCCTGACAGAGCTGGTGTAACTGAGTCAGGTTTGTAGGCCTCCTTGCTCGCACATGCTTTTTCAGTTCTGCCCACAAATTTTCTATGGGACTGAGGTCAGGGTTTTGTGATGGCCACTCCAATACCTTGACTTTGTTGTCCTTAAGCCATTTTGCCACAACTTTGGAAGTATGCTTGGGGTCATTGTCCATTTGGAAGACCCATTTGCGACCAAGCTTTAACATCCTGACTGATGTCTTGAGATGTTGCTTCAATATATCCACATAATTTACCTCCCTTATGATGCCATCTATTTTGTGAAGTGCACCAGTCAGTTGGGATGGTGTTCTTCGGCTTGCAAGCCTCCCCCTTTTTTCCTCCAAACATAACGATGGGCATTATGGCCAAACAGTTCTATTTTTGTTTCATCAGACTACTACAGATTACTGTGGCTATAGATACTTCTGTACCGGTTTCCTCCAGCATCTTCACAAGGTCTTTTGCTGTTGTTCTGGGATCGATTTGCACTTTTCGCACCAAAGTACATTCATCTCTAGGAGACAGAACGCATCTCCTTCGTGAGCGGTATGACGGCTGCGTGGGCCCATGGTGTTTATACTTGCGTACTATTGTTTGTACATATGAACATTGTACCTTCAGGCGTTTGGACATTGCTCCCAAGGATGAACCAGACTTGTGGAGGTCTACAATTTATTTTTCTGAGGTCTTGGCTGATTTCTTTTGATTTTCCCATGATGTCAAGCAAAGAGGCACTGAGTTTGAACGTAGGCGTTGAAATACGTCCACAGGTGCACCTCCAATTGACTCAAATGATGTCAATTAGCCTATCAGAATCTTCTAAAGCCATGACATCATTTTCTGGAATTTTCCAAGCTGTTTAAAAGGCACAGTCACAGTAAACTTCTGACCCACTGGAATTGTGATACAGTGAATTATAAGTGAAATAATCTGTTGGGAAAATTACTTGTGTCATGCACAAAGTAGATGTCCTTACCGACTTGCCAAAACTATAGTTAACAAGAAATTTGTGGAGTGGTTGAAAAACGAGTTTTAATGACTCCAACCTAAGTGTATGTAAACTTCCGACCTTGACTGTATATAGCAGATCACTGGCTAATAAAGACTACAACCTTTACTCATATTTTTGTCCACAAGTTTTGAATCAGGTAATTTAAACAGATACATGTGCTGCCTTTCCAATTGATGTAGCTAAACTTTCCACACACATTAATTTGAAAAAGCAGTTTATTAAAACTAAAACTACAATATTCATGGAATTTCATGAGATAAAAAATGTCTATGTACATGAATACAGCAAACCAATTCCTATTGGTTACTTGAACCTGCCAAAGACTGCCAAAGGTTAACCAACATCCATTCAAAAAACAAAGCAACATTGGTGAATTAAATTGAACTTATGCATGTTAATCACATACTTTTGGATATTCATCAGACACACAGTGAAAGAAATAGGATTTTGCAAGCAGTGACTGAACTGTGGAATACTTGAAAGCTTACCATCACCCCATTGATTTGGATAATTACTGCTAGGTACATGCATTCTATGACAACACGTTTTTACAACCAGGTGCATAATCCGTGTAGTAGTAAACATCTAAGATATTCATTCATTTATTGAAACTGCGATCAAGGATGTGAATGAAGTTACACTTTATTGCGTTTCGATTGGCTCTCTACAGCTGGGGCTGCCCTTTTATTGCGATGATGAGGGAAGGTTGGCATCAGGTCAGCCTCACAAGCTAAAAAGAGAGACAGACGTTTTTCACTTCTTTAATTTCACAAACACTGTTCCAATAATTTCTGTCATATAACCCTGAGGCCACACTTACGCAAAGGTTTCTCCTTAAAGTAGGAACTCTCCAAGCAGTCCTTAGCTGTGGCCCTAACAGAGACAAACACTTGTGAGCCATGGAGGAGTGAAAGGAAGTATACTGCACATGTGTTAATGGAAGGTTTCTGTGTAAATATGTGAATGACACAATGTGTAGAACTGTATACAGGTCTCTTCATGTATGTATGTATGTATGCATGTATGTATGTATTTATAATGCTGCGCAGGTTTGTTCTTTGGTAGTTACCTGCGTAGAGGATTGTACATGAAGAGAAGGTTGAGTAAACGCAGCCCTGCATCAGACAACCAGGTGAACTTATTCTTCAAATTGTTGTATGGTTGTTTCCTCAAACTGTACTGTCCAACTAGGGGAAGACGAGTGAAGCCCTGCAAAATTTTAACAACAGACAGGGGTTAACCAACAATATCCTTTCTTGAGGAGAAACTACTATCATTGGTTGTTGCATATTGTAAAATTAATCAACATTAAAGTGACTCATTAAACTTATGGAATGGTAAAATCCTAAATTCTGTGATTGTTTAGGAGAAAGTAGTACTGAGCGATTGGTTTGATTTGGGGTCGGTTTTGGTTAGATTATAAAACAACGATTTTCAATTTGAAAATGTTTTTTAGACATTAAATGCACTATGCATTATGTGGGTTGAATGCTGTAACAACACAGAATAAAACAATTAATAAAAGTCCCATGATGGTAGTGACTGCTCATCACTGTTTATCACTTATTAACCATCATTATTCACATTACTTTAATCAAATATTTCAGTTGTTGTGTGTATTACATTTGTTTTATTTGATGACTTATTTCATTCCAAGTCATCATCTCATCTCTATAGATCTGTTGCCTATGCTGTCTGACAAAATCACTATTTTAGTAGTTCTTCAAAGTAAATAAGGCAATACCTCGCGAAGCAACTGCTCTCTATGTATCCCTTCTTGATCATGCATTCTTCTGTCTTTTATGTAGCAGGCATAAAAGAAACACAGACCGGACAAGTAGCCATGTAATGGATTATGGTCATTGTAGTTAATGATCAAGTTTTCTGCACTAAACTATGTAGAATATTGGCCTGTTGGAAACTACAACTCCCTACTACGTCACACAGTTTGGGCATGATCTGATTTATCTCTAGAGAAACTGCAGCGCAATGTGCGCATTGAGCTCACAGAAAACCCCTGAATTAAATGGAATTCAAATAATTGAACCCATGTAGGTCAATTAGTCTATAAAAATACATTTTTAAAAAACATTTTGGTTTATCACTCAGCACTAGGAGACATTCATTACCGGCCAGATGTTTTCATTAGGGGTACCCAACAGTTGCACTATGAGGTCCACTTGTTGGATCTCAGAACCTCCTGGCAGCAGAGGTTTATGTGCAAGCAGCTCAGCCAGGATGCAGCCCACCGCCCTGGATAAATATGAGATACAGTATGTTCATACAGATGGTATGGTAATAAACATTGGTGACTGTGCCATGAAAATACTCTCTGGAGGGTTGATGTACGGATGGGAGGGGAGATTCTCTGCTAGAACAGAGGATTGGATCCTATTTAGAACAGAGAGGATCCTATTTGGAACAGAGTAAAGTTCACTAACTGAAAGGAGACAACTACATACATGACATAGACAACTCTCTCTGTATGTTAAAGCTTGTTTGGAAGAGAGGGAGCTCTGTGATAGTGACAAAACTCTAAAAAAGTTTAAAAGGATCTGTGACCCATGTATCTTATGTGTATGTACAAAGTAGAGACTTAAAACAAATTACCACATGTCTAAGGCTGTGGTCTGAGTCTTGGTCCCTAGGAGGAGCTCTGGGGCTCTGTACCTGGAGCGAGAGAAATAACAGGAGCTGATGAGGCTCAGGGAGGATTAGGGATCAGTGCCTGAGGAGAAAGTTGAGGTTGAAGGACTGACTCACCACAATGTCACCACCCGGGGCGTCATAGGCTGTAGGGGGATACCGTAGCAACGTGCCAAGCCAAAGTCAGCTGGACAGAGGGAAACATTAGCACAATCAACCATTGACAGAAGCATGTTTTTACACACACAATAACTGACAGCTGTTGAATAATGCTGTAAACTGGTTATAAACTATGTCAAACTAATTGTTCTGCACATTGCTAATTGTTATGCATGTTACAGTATGTAAAACATTCACTATCAGAAGTGAAAACAGTACAGTTAAAGCATTTTGTTTACAACAGTGCAAATTTAAAATCATTGAGGTATTGTTGTTCAGCGAAAGGACATGCGTAGTACAGTACATGCATACAGACGTAATCCAGGAGCACAGCGGTTGTATGGTGATGACTCACCAATCTTTACACAGCCTTTGTCTGTCATCAGCAGATTGGACACCTTCAGATCCCTGCCACATACTCATGACATTTCATAAAGTAACCATACGAATCACAGCAAACTAAAAGACCACTACCGTCTAAGCATTGAAAAATTGCACTCGAGAGTACACATTACAAATTCATTACAGAATTCAGATCCATTATTACAATCAAATAAATATATCCCATCCTGGAGATTCCATCCTAAATAACAGCACAAGTCTGAGATATGGAGTCTGACAGTGAACGTGTCTGACCTGTGCAGAATAAAGTTGAGGTGAAGATGATCCAGACCTCTCAGCAGCTGCAGAGCTATACACTTCACCTGAAGGAGAAAACAAAGTGATACATTTCAACACACAGTTCTCTAAAATAATCAATGTTGTGTAATGTCAATACAGTAGAAAAACAAGAGGACATTCCTTAATACATAATACTTTTCACTGTTGTACCTGTGCCTCTGAGAACGGTGTTGGCATGTTTTCCAGCAGACTGGCCAGGTCCTGCTCACAGTAACTCATAACTAGGAAGAGACTGAGCAGAGACACACAGGTCAATTACTGATGAGTAGGCTACTGAATACAGTCAACCAAGATGGGACAGGTAAATACTGAATACACCCAAACTAAAATACTATGGAAAAACAAAGTTGAGTTACTGTAGAAATTACAACTTAATGTAAAATTGTAAACTGTGACACAAGCATTAAATAAAAGTATGTGAACAAATGTTTTTATCTGTTAAGAAAGAGTAGGTCTAGGCTTAATCATTTCTGAAGATGTTATCATTGCATATTGAATAAGGGTTCCAGTATAATTAGAGGGGATGTGTGTGTACTGTGAGGAGTGTACTGTGAGGAGTGTACGCTGTCACCTCTCCAGGTGACTTCCCACCACCACCTCCTTTAACTCCACTATGTTGGGGTGTCTGAGTTTGAGCAACAGGGTAATCTCTCTCAGACTACTGATAGGGATCCCTGTGTGTAGAACAACACCAAGTCAAACAAACACAGAACATAACAAAGGCCATAAATAACAGAGATTAATAATAACAACCTAATAATATGATGGAAATGTCTGAAAACTATTGTATACTTAGCTAAAAGCAACTGAAGCAAGGCAAGTGGCTGAGAACCCAGCTGTAAGCCTACCATCCTTTTCCTTGTCCATCCGGACCTTCTTCAGTGCTACAATATCATCAGACCTGGTGTCTCGGGCTCTGTCTGAACGGGATACAATGTTTTAACCTAGGCTTACAGGCACTTACAGACAGTTGTACAGTATGAAGTGTTCTTACCGGTAATTAAATAAGGCCTATGTGTAGGCCTAATCTGTGTTGCTCAGGACAGTACTGTGAATTACACCATCTAATAATCTCTTTCTAAGAACAGCCGCCAATCGTGTGTTAACAGATCAAGGATAACTTACACACAATTCCATATGTTCCCTCGCCGATTCGGTTCAGTTTCTCAAATTCCTTCACACTCCTACAGTTCCCAAACTGACAGAAGAGAGGAAATGCATGCTTTTTCAAGAATTGATCAATTCCTCTGCAATTATTGCTGCCATCTGCAACTTTTCTTTATACATAAATTATGGGGAAAGGTGTGACAATGCAGCTTTTAAAGTTTTGCTATAAAGCTTTATCATTTCGGCAACTCAACAGAGGTAATTTCCCTGTAAAGGACCCATGAGCACCAACATGTGCAGTTTACAGGAGCATATCAAATTTGGTGTCAAATGAAAGCTAAAAGTTAATATTTTAGGCATAGATATGTTTTTCTTCTTATATATATATATATATATACACACAGTTGAAGTCAGAAGTTTACATAAACAAGTTTTAATGACTACAACCTAAGTGTTTCAACCACCAAATTTCTTGTTAACAAATTATAGTTTTGGCAAGTCGGTTAGGACATCTACTTCGTGCATGACACGTAATTTTTCCAACAATTTGTTTACAGACAGATTATTTCACTTATAACTCACTGTA
This sequence comes from Salvelinus alpinus, assembly GCF_045679555.1. Taxonomy (NCBI): domain Eukaryota; kingdom Metazoa; phylum Chordata; class Actinopteri; order Salmoniformes; family Salmonidae; genus Salvelinus; species Salvelinus alpinus. Next base: position 25,852,722 of record NC_092100.1, read on the forward strand.
TCATAATTCCAGTGGGTCAGAAGTTTACATACACCAAGATGACTGTGCCTTTAAACAGCTTAGAAAATTCCAGAAAATTATGTCATGGCTGTAGAAGCTTCCGATAGGCTAATTGACATCATTTGAGTCAATCGGAGGTGTACCTGTGGATGTATTTCAAGGCCTACCTTCAAACTCAGTGCCTCTTTGCTTGACATCATGGGAAAATCTAAATAAATCAGCCAAGACCTCAGATAGAAAATTGTAGACCTCCACAAGTCTGGTTCATCCTTGGGAGCAATGTCCAAACACCTGAAGATATCACGTTCATCTGTACAAACAATAGTACGCAAGTATAAACACCATGGGACCACGCAGCCTTCATAACGCTCAGGAAGGAGACACGTTCTGTCTCCTAGAGATGAATGTGCTTTGATACGAAAAGTGCAAATCAATCCCAGAACAACAGCAAAAGAACCTCGTGAAGATGCTGGAGGAAACAGGTAAAAAAAAAAAAAAAAAAACAGTTGAAAGAGTCCTATATCGACATAACCTAAAAGGCCACTCAGCAAGGAAGAAGCCACTGCTCCAAAACCACCATAAAAAAGCCAGACTACGGTTTGCAACTGCACATGGGGACAAATATCGTACTTTTTGGAGAAATGTCCTCTGGTCTGATGAAAGAAAAATAGAACTGTTTGGTCATAATGACCATCGTTATGTTTGGAGGAAAAAGGGAGAGGCTTGCAAGTGAAGAACACCATCCTAACTGTGAAGCACGGGGTTGGCGGCATCATGTTGTGGGGGTGCTTTGCTGCAGGAGGGACTGGTGCACTTCACAAAATAGATTGCATCATGAGGAACGAAAATTATGTGGATATATTGAAGCAACATCTCAAGACATCAGTCAGGAAGTTAAAGCTTGGTCGCAAATGGGTCTTCCAAATGGATAATGACACCAAGCATACTTCCAAAGTTGTGGCAAAATGGCGTAAGGACAACAAAGTCAAGGTATTGGAGTGGCCATCACAAAGCCCTGAACTCAATCCTATAGAAAATGTGTGGGCAGAACTGAAAAAGCGTGTGCGAGCAAGGAGACCTACAAACCTGACTCAGTTACACCAGCTCTGTCAGGAGGAATGGGCCAAAATTCACCCAATTTATTGCGAGAAGCTTGTAGAAGGCTACCCGAAACATTTGACCCAAGTTAAACAATTTAAAGACAATGCTACCAAATACTAATTGAGTGCATGTAAACTTCTGACCCACTGGGAATGTGATGAAAGAAACAAAAGCTGAAATAAATCAAACCAGATGGGACGGCATATCGCTGCAGAATGCTGTTGTAGCCATGCTGGTTGAGTGTGCCTTGATTTCTAAATAAATCACTGACAGTGTCACCAGCAAAGCACCCCCACACCTCCTCCTCCTCCAGGCTTCACGGTGGGAACCACACATGCGGAAATCATCCGTGACATTTAATCCAAGTAAATATTCCCTGTTTTAGGTCAGTTAGGATCACCACTTTATTTTAAGAATGTGAAATGTCAGAATAATAGTAGAGAGTATATAGATACGTTTCCTCCAGCATCTTCACAAGGTCCTTTGCTGTTGTTCTGGGATTGATTTGCACTTTTCATACCAAAGTACATTCATCTCTAGGAGACAGACCGCGTCTCCTTCCTGAGCGGTATGACGGCTGCGTGGTCCCATGGTGTTTATACTTGCGTAATATTGTTTGTACATATGAACATTGTACCTTCAGGCGTTTGGACATTGCTCCCAAGGATGAACCAGACTTGTGGAGGTCTACAATTTTTTTTCTGAGGTCTTGGCTGATTTCTTTTGATTTTCCCATGATGTCAAGCAAAGAGGCACTGAGTTTGAAGGTAGGCCTTGAAATACATCCACAGGTACACCTCCAATTGACTCAAATGATGTCAATTAACCTATCAGAATCTTCTAAAGCCATGACATAATTTTATAATTTTCCAAGCTGTTTAAAAGGCACAGTCACAGTAAACTTCTGACCCACTGGAATTGTGATACAGTGAATTATAAGTGAAATAATCTGTCTGTAAACTATTGTTGGAAAAATTACTTGTGTCATGCACAAAGTAGATGTCCTAACCGACTTGCCAAACCTATAGTTTGTTAACAAGAAATTTGTGGAGTGGTTGAAAAACAAGTTTTAATGACTCCAACCTAAGTGTATGTAAACTTCCGACTTCAACTGTACATACACATATATATATCTCAACCAATATACATCTCCCCCCAAAAAATCTGGTCACACAGATGGAAAGAGGATGTTAATCTACTAGAAAAAGTCTTAGAAATATAAATGGGATTAGAAATAAATCACAACACAATCATGTTGAAGTAAAGGCACATGCCAACTAATATCAACATTTATATAAGGTTTTGTAGGAATGATTTGCCTTCTGTAGTAAATTGGTTGAGAAACATATCTATATTTGTTTTATTTAACCTTTATTTAACCAGGCAAGTCAGTTAAGAACAACAATTATGTTAAGGGGTGTTGATCCACTTACTGTATGTAGTTCAATAACCAAAATAGATTTTTTCAAACTCAAGGTGTCATATCATAGCTGACACCCCATTCTTTCTGCAGGCATATTTGAATCTTTATTCAAATGAGATATTTAAGAATTTTTGATAAACGTGGTCACATAAACAACTGAAGGAGATTTTACTGTCATTGTGTTACAAAACGTGGATCTGCACTGTTTCTCAAGTAAATGTATTTGAGTAAAACGATCACTTCTTCATATGGGTGTATTGTTTGTTAAACTTTACTATCAATGGTATTAGCTTGGCATTCATTTTAAAGTTAAAAGGTGAGTCTCAGTGTCACTGTTAACTTGGAATTGCCCCATATCACTTTCTCAGCACTGTGCCGTTTGATACAGCCAAAATTAATCTGGCTGGGATTTATAGGGATCTCCCAGGCAGCTTTGTCTAGGTCACAGAGTACTAAGGACAGGACATTCCATTGACCATGTGAATGGACATCAAAACAAAGCTTTTTGTCCGGTAGCGTCATTGCGTGGCAGGGTTTGCGAGAGTGACGTTCCAAATTAAACTGACAAGGCACCCGACTAGCAATCGTATCAACGTATTTGTGTCCATCTTATAAAATCGTTTTAAATACATTCCGACTAAATAAAGTGGGGTCATTTGATGTATCCTTGCTGTCCATTAGGGTGCCGATAATTTGTTAAAGAGTACGTGGCCCACATAACAATAAAATGCCCACTAGCTAGTAGCTACTTAAGCATGTTGCTTACCCTGTGTTTTTGCGGTACTGTGAACGTTCTGTTGTTCTTGATCGACTTCAGCTTAATGGGGTCCGGGTCAGTATCTGCAGCGTTCTCCATTGTTATTTGGACGCCCAAGATGATGGTTCATTCGCCCTTTGCTGTACTATGATGACAGAAAATGCGACCAGTACACGAATATACGTCCAGAAACATTCAAAAGAGTATGAATGGCAGCAAACCACACACTCGATGCTTTGTCTATTAAATGGACGACTACAAGCTTTCCCGGGGTTCAAGAAGGTGAGATGCGCTTCACCTCAGAAATTAAATTACTTTGTTTATTTACATCTATTTAGAAATAGCTTTTCCCCCCCACAAATATGTTGATATCCACTTGAATCACTCCTCATATGAATTAAATAGTGCAATAATATCCCCACTTTTTCTAAGGCTGGGGATAAATGACAACAAATATATGTAATGCATCCAAAAATCACCCGAAAATACTTTGTTCCTTAAATCTGTACATATCTATTTCCACTTCTTATAATGGATTACTGCAATTGGTACGTCTAGCACTCCTCTAGCACAGATGAATAGGGAATCATTGGCTCAAGGGGATGGCAGGCCTGTAGTATTTATGTGACCTTACTTTTTCCAAAATCGTTATACCTTGTTAGTGATGGCTCTACCAACACATATTGGTTGCCTTCTAGGTCGTGGCTCCTTGTTTGCCTCCTCTATAGTTTTGGTGGGTGGCTGAGCATAGAGGTCCTCTTTGGATGGGGCAGTGACAATTATGGCAGGGGGTATGAATGAAGAGGGGGAGGAAGTTTCACCAACCGAAATCTCTGCTGGCGAGGGGGTTGGCTTACTTGGCTCTATAACTAGAAGATGAAGAAGTGAACATTGTCATATCATTTAGTTTCTCAAAGCTAATTAAGGAATTTATAAGTTATATTCTTCAGAAAGTGAAATAACCAACATGTGGCAGGAAATTCCACCTTTAATGTAGCAATTAAATCTAAAAGACTTTCAGCAACTTCCTGTATCATATGTAGCCAATTCAAGTATCACTCAACGGTTTCACAATCGTGAGGAATCTGAGTGAGTTGCTTTCATTTGTAGATATGAGTAAGGGTGATTAGGGTTGTTATAATAATACCAATGGAATATCGTGCCTGAGAGAGAACTCTGTTTTGTTCTTGAGGATCGATCAGTGTAATGCAAGCACCTTTTAATTGGATTGTGCTAATTTCTTAAGAGTGTTAGAGGGAGCATCATTCAAGGAACAATAAAGATTAACCTCGTAACAACAGCTGCTATCTACTCATTCATGTGTTAGTAATTTTAACTGTTGAAATATTTGTAAACCTGAAATACTACAGTTATTTTTTACTTGAGCGTTACCAAAAAAAACATTTGCAGGGATTTATGTTTTTGTTTTCAACTTAAGGAAAACCAATAGAATAGTAATGTCTTTGTCCCCTAGCAACAACCAAAAAGGTAGTCTAAACTGTAACTTTGTATAATATTTTCATAAGCTTTCTGACTCAAAGGTCTTTCTCAAAGCTTACAAGAAAATAGTGAATCAAAAAGAAGATGTGTACACTTAAGGTGGATGGGTTTGCATTGAAAACACTGAACACATGTTCACACTGGTAGGCTATCTGCTCCCAAGAGTACTTCATAATCTGTTTATTGGCCACTGAGAGTAAACAATGATGTTCAAAATGTTTGTTCTCTCTCAATTTATGTAATTATTTTAATACAACAGATTTATCATAGACATTAATTAAGGGTTGTGCAATTTGCAATAATCAAGACAAATAACTACCATAAAGAGCTTAAGCCTGGTTGCTTACCCTCATTTGCTTGCTGGCTCACTGCAGACCCCATCTGACATTTGGTCAACACAACCTGCAAGTATCCATGCTTTGTCTATTGGTGTGTCTGTCAATGCCTGGGGCATTACTCAGACAGGACCTCCTCTCTCTCTGTCTCTGTTTCTGTCTTTCAATTTCAATTCAAGGGGCTTCATTGGCAATATGTTTACACTGCCAAAGCAAGTGAAATAGATAATAAAATGTTTACAGTTAACATTACGCTCACAAAAGAATAAAGAGATGTCAAAGTTCATAGTATGTCTATATACAGTGTTGTAATTATGTGCAAATAGTTAAAGTACAAAAGGGGAAATGATTTACAATGGTGTGATTGCACACTGTGGTATTTCAACCAATAGATATGGGAGTTTATCAAAATTGGATTTGTTTTCTTATTCTTTGTGGGTCTGTGTAATCTGAGGGAAATATGTGGCTCTAATATGGTAATACATTTGGCAGGAGGTTAGGAAGTGCAGCTCAGTTTCCACCTTATTTTGTGGGCAGTGTGTACATAGCCTGTCTTCTATGAGCCTTCTCTTAGCATACCTTTAAATAATAATTTATGCTTATGATTTGAGAAGGTTGATAGTGTACTTTGGAGAGTGGAGGACAAGGGGTTAAAGAAAGCATCATGTCATGTGACTAACAATAATGGCCTCTTCCATTTAAGCTTCAGCAACAGAAAAGCCTATCTCACGTGACCTGTTCTGAACAGGCAGAGTATCCCATACGGGTCTTTTTTTTCATCAATCGAGGTTAACCAAAGCCGCGCCCGTTTTTAGATAGGGGCGTATCCCAGCCTACATACGTCCACTTTATTAGTCAACATCATTAGAGCCGTGATTGGATGGATTCAAGGGAGCCTCAGCCAGGCACGTGCCGTTAAAAGACAAGAGAAAGTCAGGGATCAGTAGGAAAGATTTGTTTCTCTGTTGTTCCATTCAACAACAGAGCGATACGAACCTTGTTTCAGGCGAATGTTGTATCTATATACCTTATGTCATGCCTTATTGGAACAGATTTATTGATAATATCTGTTGGAAAAAAGTTTGGATGTTGCCACACACATACCTACTTGTTAACAGAATTAAGGAAGTTTCCGTTAAAATTGTCCATAAATATTTTCCTGTCAACCATTATATGAAAACGTTTAAGGAAAGCAATTACTATTTTGCTTCCACTGCTTGCTATTCAGTGGAGAGGGTGTGTGGTCCAAGTCTGGGTTTAAGAATTTAAAACATCTGTCTGAAAGAGTCTCTTTTCCAAGCTTAAAAGAATAAACATTAACACGCAACACCATGGGCCAGAAAATGTTTAATAAATTGTCCATGCTGTCAATCCTGCATGACTTCTGCTGCATTCAAAACAACTGGAAAATTGGAACTGGGAAATCTCAAATTTTAGTGAGTTCAAGACAACTGGACACTGAAAAAAACGAGCTCTGACTGGGAAAATACGTTTTGAACTGTCATTCAACTTGGAATTCCAAGTCGGGAACTCGGGCCTCTTTCTAAATCAAATCAAATGTTATTGGTCACGTACACATATTTAGCAGATATTATTGCGGGTGTAGTGAAATGCTTGTGTTCCTAGCTCCAACAGTGCAGTAGTATCTGACAGTGCAGTAGTATCTACAAACGATTAACAACAATACACACAAATCTAAAAGAATAGAATTAAGAAATATATAAATATTAGATTGAGCAATGTCGGAGTGGCATTGACTAAAATACAGTAGAATAGAATACACTATATACACATGAGAAGATCACTGACGTCATGATTCAACCTTGTTTTTTCCCCAGAGTTCCCAGTTGTCTTGAATGCACCAGAAATCCAGAGAATGCCAGACTTTGATGACAAAGTTGAATTTCAAAATTTGCCCACAACTTGGACTGCCGTGCCACCTTGTTCAAGTGAGCACAGCACAACAACGGTGAGTCCAAAAATGTCTTGTATGCTGCCGCATAAATTATGTAATATGCCAGGGAGATATGTATACTGTAGCTAAGAAAGTAGTACTAAGTGTATGTTGTGTAGCTGTTAGTAGCCCATGTGCCTCACTCACCCTAATAATTTGGTCCCTTTTCCCCTCATAACTTAGCCTACTGTTATGACTTGGTGCTGCACATGTATCCTATAGCTGGCTTGGCGCGCCCCCCCTCCCTCCCTCCCTCCCTCCCACCCTTCCTCCCTCCCCTTGGGTTTTGCCGTGGCGGAGATCTTTGTGGGCTGTACTCGGCCTTGTCTCAGGATGGTAAGTTGGTGGTTGAAGGTATCCCTCTAGTGGTGTGGGGGCTGTGCTTTGGCAAAGTGGGTGGGGTTATATCCTGCCTGTTTGGCCCTGTCCGGGGGTGTCATCGGATGGGGCCACAGTGTCTCCTGACCCCTCCTGTCTCAGCCTCCAGTATTTATGCTGCAGTAGCTTATGTGTCAGGGGGCTAGGGTCAGTCTGTTATATCTGGAGTATTTCTCCTGTCTTATCCGGTGTCCTGTGTGAATTTAAGTAAGTTCTCTCTAATTCTCTCTTTCTTTCTTTCTCTCTCTCGGAGGACCTGAGCCCTAGGACCATGCCTCAGGACTACCTGGCATGATGACTCCTTGCTGTCCCCAGTCCACCTGGTCGTGCTGCTGCTCCAGGTTCAACTGTTCTGCCTGCGGCTATGGAACCCTGACCTGTTCACCGGACGTGCTACCTGTCCCACACCTGCTGTTTTCAACTTTCTAGAGACAGCAGGTGCGGTAGAGATACTCTCAATGATCAGCTATGAAAAGCCAACTGACATTTACTCCTGAGGTGCTGACTTGTTGCACCCTCGACAACTACTGTGATTGTTATTATTTGACCCTGCTGGTCATTTATGAACATTTGAACATCTTGGCCATGTTCTGTTATAATCTCCACCCAGCACAGCCAGCAGAGGACTGGGCACCCCTCATAGCCTGGTTCCTCTCTAGGTTTCTTCCTAGGTTTTGGCCTTTCTAGGGAGTTTTTCCTAGCCACCGTGCTTCTACACCTGTTTTGGGGTTTTAGGCTGGGTTTCTGTACAGCACTTTGATATATCAGCTGATGTAAGAAGGGCTATATAACTAAATTTGTTTTGATATAGCCTGTTTTAGAGAAATGTAATCATCGAATATTGTAAGACGTTTCATTGTCTGCTTACATGCCTCCTTTATTTATCCCATGGTTCTGACTTGGTGTACAAGGAGAATACTGTAAGAACGCCCATGTTCTGAATTCTGTTGCTGTACATTTCAAAGTGCTGAAGAAATAGTTATATTGACTATGTCCATCCTAGCTCTCTCATTAATGTCTTAATCGAAATTAGGGATTGCCTCTTCTCGTCATCCCCAGGGCCTTATGCCATAGTATGTACATCTCAGTTGTCAGTAGAAACCACATTTATTTAACAAAGTCAGCCATATCAGCTATGTTTTTTTTAAAGGCAGTAAATGAGGCTGAATAAACTGTTTCGCTGCCAGACAAGGCTCCGCTGATAACCGGGTGTACCAGTGGTAAGGATTCCCTCCATTGTGCTGAAAAGAAAGCTGTGCTTTAGGGACAGCTTTATGTAGGCCCTAACAGTTTGTGGGCACCGTTTGTCACCGTTATAGTGCAATTAATGTATTGTTTAGTGTTGCGGCTTTGCTGTCATGCATCTAAAATTGTATTTTTTAGTTTCCCCCACCAATATTAACATCCTAATATCGCTACTGGCTGTGGCGATATTGAAGTTCTTGCTTCTCATATGTTGTTGTTAGCAATGGTAACTCGTGCTTTTTGACAGCACGCTTTTGACTATAAGCGCCTAGCTGAGGTTCTCTGAATCTATCCAATCACCGCTCTCATGCGCTTGACCAATGACGTGGACGTATTTTGGCTGGAATACGCCGCTAGCGGAAAGGGGCGTGGCTTTGGCTAACTTGGTTTGGGGAAAGAAAGACTCATCACAAAAACAGAATATCAAAAACATTAAGGAAATTAGCTCTTTGTCAAACTAAAACAAATGTTTTAGGTCAAGTGAAGGCACGCTGATATGGATGGTAAGTCGTTTTGACTTTTGATTTGACAACTTACTTTGATCTATGTCGTGCGTTATAACGTTAGTTAGCCGACATAAACTAGTATAAAGGAAAAGCTTGGCAGCCAGTCGATAAAATAAATGTTATGATAGCTTGCTACTAGCCTAATATTAGTTTATATTAGATTTTACCAAATATACACGTTTTATAGTTAGCTATTAAAACCTCACTGCAATGTCAGATGTCACCAGAAGCTAGACGAGTATTCAAAGATGAACGTTAAAGTTTAGACGAGTAACTTTAGCTACATGGCTATTGAAGAGATAATTTTTCTAAACTGTCTAGATGTCTAGATAGCTAGCTAACTTCCCGTTTTCATGTATTTGTAGTTAGGTGGCTAGCATTACGTGTGTTATCGCCATTGGAGTAGTGTAGAGTTTGAAATGACCAGAACGCGTTGACAACTTATACAATTCTATGATTTTGATCCAGACTCAGAGATCACTAGCTAATTACCCTCAGTCTGTCATAGTCGTCATTGCACACTGTTAGTGCAAAGTATTCCAGGCCCAATACACTGGGCTGTATCTGTGTATCACCCCTCATCTAATTTTTTTCTTTCTTTCTTTCAGACACACTCTTCCAACTGAAGGTATATAGAAATTAGCCATTGTCTTTGTGGAGCTTAAACATAGTTAATAAAAAAAATTACACTTTAAAATGTCTGCTTATACTTCTCTAACAGTTTACAGCAAAACAGCTCGAAAAACTTGCCAAAAAGGCAGAGAAAGATTCAAAATCCGAGCAAGCCAAAGTTAAAAAGGTGAGTAAAGGGAGGGCTTTCTGAGAAAGAATGTAGGCTTGAACATGGTTGTGTGTAGTAGATTTTTGTTTTCTGATGCTAAACATTTTGCTATATGGTGTGCACTGGGCCTTACTGAAAGCGACCCGGGTTACGGGTATATAGGGTGTGGTATTGTTCAGTGGAGGCTGCTGAGGTGAGGACGGCTCATAATAATGGCTGGAATGGAGCAAATGGAATGGCGTCAAACACATGGAAACCATGTTTGACGTATTTGATACCATTCCACTTATTCCGCTTCAGCCATTACCACAAGCCCATCCTCCCCAATTAAGGTGCCACTATCCTCCTGTGGTATTACAGGATCAGCAGTCAGTCTATCCCAATAGCGTATAAACAACATTATTGTTGAAATTCGTGTCATTAAATAGTTAATTTAACTTAATATTTATTAGGCAAACGCGTTACGTGTTCAGTTGGCGTCTGACTGGACAGGTCGAATAAAGATGTGTGCAGCACATTAACCAGCAGGTGGCAGTGGAAGATCATGGTTGAGGCTGCACCAGTCCATTACTGTCCTAAGGATTTAAACAGACGACCAGGGGCCATATGTATCAAACGTCTCAGAGTAGAGATTGCTTATTTAGGATCAGTTTTGCCTTTTAGATCACAATGAATAAGATTACATGGACAGGGTGGACCTGATCCCAGATCAGTATTCTAACTGTAAGATGATTGTTACACATGCAGCCCCATAACTTGTTTTTATAGGCAACTGAACTGACTTTTAGTGTGTATGTTCGTCTCACCAGGCTCTTCAGCAGAAGAATGTGGAAGTTGCCAGAGTATATGCAGAGAATGCCATCCGTAAGAAGAACGAGGGCCTTAATTGTCTGCGCATGGCATCCCGTGTTGATGCTGTTGCCTCCAAGGTCCAGACTGCTGTCACTATGAAAGCGGTGAGTCTATTCCCTCTGCCATAATCATATGTTAATATCATCCAATTGTGTGTCTCACATTAGTCATTGTCATATTTTTTTCTTGACCTCCAATCTCAGCCATCCTTGCTACTAGCTACTTTCATAGAGATGCACTCTCTGTCCTACCTTTGTGTGTGGCACTCCTGTGTTTTATATCCCTAGGTCACAAAGAATATGACGCAGGTCACCAAGGCACTGGACAAAGCGCTGGGTTCCATGGACCTGCAGAAGGTGTCTGCTGTTATGGACAAGTTTGAGACGCAGGTCCAGAACCTGGATGTTCACACCTCGGTGAGTGGCACAAGTTTATAGAAAATGTTCCTCATCTATACTAAACAAAAATATAAATGCAACATGCAACAATTTCAAAGATTTTACTGAGTTACGGTTCATAGAAGGAAATCAGTCAATTGAAACAAATTAATCAGGCCCTAATCTATGGGTTTCACAAATAGGCAGGTGCGCATTCATGATGGGCCTGGTAGGGCATACGCCCACCCACTTGAGAGTCAGGTCCACCCACTGGGGTGCCAGGCCTTGCCAATCAGAATTAGTTCTTCCCCACAGAAGGGCTTTATTACAGACAGAACCCACAGGTGAAGAAGCCGGATGTGGAGGTCCTGGGCTTGTGTGGTTATACATGGTCTGCGGTTGTGTACTCCAAACACAGAGACGCGTATAAAGCTCTCCCTCGCCCTCCATTTGATAAATCCGACCACAACTCTATCCTCCTGATTCCTGCTTACAATCAAAAATTAAAGCAGGAAGCACACGTGACTCGGTCTATTAAAAAAATGGTCAGATGAAGCAGATGCTAAACTACAGGACTGTTTTGCTATCACAGACTGGAACATGTTCTGGGATTCTTCTGATGACATTGAGGAATACACCACATCAGTCACTGGCTTTATCAATAAGTGCATTGAGGACGTCGTCCCCACAGTGACTGTACGTACATACCCCAACCAGAAGCCATGGATTACAGGCAACATTCGCACTGGGCTAAAGGGTAGAGCTGCCGCTTTCAAGGTGTGGGACTCGAACCCGGAAGTTAACAAGAAATCCTGCTATGCCCTGCGACGAACCATCAAACAGGCAAAGCGTCAATACAGGGCTAAGGTTGAATCCTACTACATCAGCTCCGACGCTCGTCTTATGTGGCAGGGCTTGCAAACTATTACAGACTACAAAGGGAAGCACAGCTGCAAGCTGCCCAGTGACACAAGCCTACCAGACGAGCTAAATCACTTCTATGCTCGCTTCGAGGCAAGCAACGCTGAGACAATCATGAGAGCATCAGCTGTTCCGGATGACTGTGTGATCACGCTCTCCATAGCCGACGTGAGTAAGACCTTTAAACAGGTCAACATACACAAGGCTGCGGGGCCAGACGGATTACCAGGACGTGTGCTCCGTGCATGTGCTGACCAACTGGCAGGTGTCTTCACTGACATTTTCAACATGTCCCTGATTGAGTCTTTAATACCAACATGTTTCAAGCAGACCACCATAGTCCCTGAGCCCAAGAACACAAAGGCAACTTGCCTAAATGACTACAGACCCGTAGCACTCACGTCCTTAGGCATGAAGTGCTTTGAAAGGTTGGTAATGGCTCACATCAACAACATTATCCCAGAAACCCTAGACCCACTCTTATTTGTATACAGCCCAAACAGATCCACCGATGATGCAATCTCTATTGCACTCAACACTGCCCTTTCCCACCTAGACAAAAGGAACACTTATGTGAGAATGCTATTTATTGACTCCAACTCAGCGTTCAACAACATACTACCCTCAAAGCTCATCACTAAGCTAAGGATCCTGGGACTGAACACCTCCCTCTGCAACTGGATCCTGGACTTCCTGACCGGCCGCAACCAGGTGGTGAGGGTAGGTAGCAACACATCTGCCACGCTGCTCCTCAACACTGGAGCTCCACAGGGGTGCGTGCTCAGTCCCCTCCTGTACTCCCTGTTCACCCACAACTGCATGGCCAGGCACGACTCCAACACCATCATTAAGTTTGCAGACGACACAACAGTGTCTGATCACAAACAACGACGAGACAGCCTATAGGGAGGAGGTCAGAGACCTGGCCGCGTGGTGCCAGAATAACAACCTATCCCTCAACGTAGCCAAGGCTAAGGAGATGATTGTGGAGTACAGGAAAAGGAGGACCGAGCACGCCCACATTCTCATCGGCGGGGCTGTAGTGGAGTTCCTCGGTGTCCACATCAACAACAAACTAGAGTGATCGAAACACACCAAGACAGTCGTGAAGAGGGCACGACAAAGCCCATTCCCCCTCAGGAAACTAAAAAGATTTGTCATGGGTCCTGAGATCCTCAAAAGGTTCTACAGCTGCAACATCGAGAGCATCCTGACTGATTGCATCACTGCCTGGTACGGCAATTGCTCGGCCTCTGACCACAAGGCACTACCAAGGGTAGTGTGTATGGCCCAGTACATCACTGGGGCTAAGCTGCCTGCCATCCAGGACCTCTACACCAGGTGGTGTCAGAGGAAGGCCCTAACAATTGTCAAAGACCCCAGCCACCCCAGTCATAGACTGTTCTCTCTACTATCGCATGGCAAGCGGTACCGGAGTGCCAAGTCTAGGACAAAAAGGCTTCTCAACCGTTTTTACCCCCAAGCCATAAGACTCCTGAACAGGTAATCAAATGGCTACCCGGACTATTTGCATTGTGTGCAACTATTGGTTAGAGCCTGTAAGTAAGCATTTCACTGTAAGGTCTACTACACCTGTTGTATTCGGCGCACGTGACAAATAAACTTTGATTTGAGGCCGGTTGGACGTACTGCAAATTCTCTAAAACAATGTTGGTGGTGGCTTATGGTAGAGAAATGAACAACAGCTCTGGTTGGCATTCCTGTAGTCAGCATGCCAACTGCACGCTCCCTCAACTTGAGACATCTGTGGCATTATGTTGTGTGGCAAAACTGCACAGTTTGGAGTGGACTTTATTGTTCCCAGCACAATGTGCGCCTGTGTAATGATCATGCTGTTTAATCAGTTTCTTAATATGCCACACCTTTCAAGTGGATGGATTATCTTGGCAAAGGATAAATGCTCACTAACAGAGATGTAAAAGATTTTGTGCAAAAAAAATTGAGAGAAGAAAGCTTTTTGTGCGTATGAAACATGGGACCAACACTTTACATGTTGCATTTAAATTTTTGTTCAGTGTACATAATGGTTGTACTCCTAATCAATTTCATTTCTTGAAGTCTTGAAGTTTTCAAGCCTCTTGTTCACGTGTCCCCTACTTCCCTAAGACCTCTAGCTCACTCGGCCTCCTCGACCATTATCCTAGTTCACTAAACCCTTTATCTCAACATGCATTACTATACCCTTCTGGATAATTGCAGTAATTGTGAAACAACATAAACCCACTCACCTATAGGTGATGGAGGACTCTATGAGCTCGGCCACCACACTGACCACGCCCCAGGACCAGGTGGATGACCTCATCGTCCAGATAGCAGAAGAGAGTGGTCTGGAGGTGATGGACCAGCTCAGCCAGCTGCCTGCAGGAGCCACCTCATTGGGAGAGAGCTCCTCCCGCTCACAGCAGGAGAAGGAGGACCAGCTGTCTCGCAGGTACCCTAACAATGCAGCTTTCACTGGTTACTGTGGGACATTTGGCTTGTTTTCTAAATTAAGGAAATGTGTTAACAAGCTATTTTCAAATTATTTGACTGTAAAGTAGTGTAGATTCTGGCTAGATGTGTTGGTACTATGATAGATCCCCGTTTTAATTATGCATAGTGATATTCCAATGATCAACATGCACATAGACCAAAGATTTTCATATAAATCAACAATTACACTTTTATTTACATTGCAGGTTGGCTGCTTTGCGGAACTGAACATATCTCTCAACTATTTGCTAGACAGATGGAGGCTTGACAACCGCTTGGAAACAAACAGCTGGGAGCTGTGTGATTCTATCAAACTGTTCATACCGTGAGGACCTAATGAGCCTATTGATTTCCATCCTCACGTCTATTTATATACACACTCACACTGTGGTGCTGAAAATACCACCTGAGAAGGCATGGGTCTCTCTCTTCCCCCTCTTTCTGTCCGTCTTTCTTTTTCTGTTGCACATCTCTTTTTTTCCACCTTTCCTTTTCCCATATCAGTCTTTCCATCTCTCACTCATTGTCTTATATTAATTAGGGATCCCTCAAATCAAAATAAAGTGTTATTTGTCACACACTTCGTAAAATAACAGGTGTAGACTAACAGTGAAATGCTTACTTACGGGCCCTTCCCAACAATGCAGAGAGAAAAAATATCCCCTTTGGTTAGTTGTACTTGTGAATTTCAGTACATTGTCACATGACATATTTTTGGATGTATATTTGAATTGTGAGGGTTTTCTGTGAACATGAAGAGTTTTGCAAAATGTCTAAATAGTATATTGGAAAAAGGTGTTTTAAAACAGACACATTTGTGTAATATATGGAAGCTTGGACCCCCAAAAGTTATTTATCTGGATTTTGCCTATCAGATAAGATTAAATGAATATACATAGAATGAATAGAGCGGACAAATCATTGACTTGAATGGAGACTATTATTTAGAGTGCTCTGATGTTTCCCAGTTTGCACTCTGCTCAGCACTAAACCACAGACATCTCTTGACACACTGTATTGACAACACTAACAAACAAAATTAAGACACACTATTGTCTACTGCTTTTTCCCAACTCTTAAAAGAAATAATCCTCTGACATAATGTCATTATTTCTGTATAGAGGGAGGACAATTCTCAGTCATATTTTTTGTTTTCCTGATTATTTCTGTTAAAATATATTGCTAATTCATGCCTATGTTATTTTGCTTTGAATATGTTTGCCTTATTGGGATGCAGGTATATGCATAGGTCTTCTCCTCAGTGCCTGGATGTATCTAGTTAGACATATAGTGATTGATCCTATGTAAGGATTTAATATCGACGTTTTGAGACTATAAGGTTCTATCTGCCAAAATAATATTCTGAGATAATTGGCTTTACAGTTCCGAACCCTCATTGGTTTGAGATGTTAGCAATTTTTATCTTGTATTCTTTTGAATTTAACACCATGAATTGGGGTATTTAGAGTACTATATAGGTAGAGAACATTGAACCGAACAAGGCTATGTCAATAACAACATTTTGACAAGTGCAGATAGAACCTTATAGTCCCGAACTCTTGAATTATGTTGCCATATAACAAGGATGTCCCCTTTCTGTCCACATCACATACAAACCAGAGATTTGGCTTCTGTAGCTAAGACATTTTGGGAATACATTCCTTTCTTTTATTTTACATGGGAATGGTTATTAATACTCTTAGTTATGCAGGTTTTGCAGTATTTTGGTATATTTAGCCATCTGATATGAACATTTTGTCATTTCAATACTCAGGAAATGACAGCAGCATATGGCACCACAAGCAAACTGATAGACTTCTGGATTATCCTATGGTTGCAGCATTTGTAACCAGGAAACCATGTAACCACGACATGAGTTCAATCATCAGACTGTGGGTGCTGTTTCAACACATCCTCAAATGCATGTTTTACTCTTTGCCAAAATAAGCTCACATACTGAAGAGTTCATGCTGTTAAAAAATGATCTGTGATGCTGTGAACATTTCTCTGCAGTACTGCTTCACACAATTATTTTGCTTCCTTTTCTGTGTGGAGTGATGGTCATTATTATTAGCCTTTCAGATTATATAACATGCTTGCCGTCAGTAAAGATTGTTTGTGTTATGCATTCATCTGGTGTAAACAGGTCATGTTGTAGGTAACTGTTGATGTCAGAGAGACAGACTTCTTATACTGTACATGCCTACTGTACAGCTTCAAAGTAAACCTCATTTCTCCCCATGGTCATTCTGAAACAAGGGTCTAAATTGTCTACAGTACAATGGCTTCAGAAAGTATTCATACCCCTTGACTTATTCCACGCTTTGTTGTGTTACAGCCTGAATCCACTCAGGAACATTCAATGTCGTCTTGGTAAGCAACTAAGGTGTATATTTGGCCTTGTGTTTTAGGTTATTGTCCTGCTAAAAGGTGAATTTGTCTCCCAGTGTCTGGTGGAAAGCAGACTGAACCAGGTTTTCCTCTAGGATTTTGCCTGCGCTTAGCTCTCCTGTTTCTTTTTAGTCCTTGCCGATGACAAGCATATCCATAACATGATGCAGCCACCACCATGCTTGAAAATAGGGAGAGTGGTACTCAGTGATGTGTTGGATTTGCCCCAAACATAACACTTTTTGTTCAGGACATAAAGTGAATTTCTTTGCCACATTTTTTTTTGCAGTTTTACATTAGTGCCTTATAGCAAACAGGATGCATGTTTTGGAATATTTGTATTCTGTACAGGCTTCCTTCTTTTCACTTTATCAATTAGGTTAGTATTGTGGAGTAACTAAAATGTTGTTGATCCATCCTCAGTTTTCTCCTATCACAGCCATTAAACTCTAACTGTTTTAAAGTCACCATTGGCCTCATGGTGAAATCCCTGAGTGGTTTCCTTCCTCTCCGGCAACTGAGTTAGGAAGGATGCCTGTATCTTTGTAGTGATACACCATGTAAATTGTAATTAATAACTTCACCATGCTCTAAGAGAAATTCGATGTCTGCTTATTTTTATATTGACCCATCCACCAATAGGTGCCCTTATTTGTGGGGCATTTGAAAACCTCTCTGGTCTTTTGAGGTTGAATCTGTTTGAATTCATTGCTCGACTCAGGGACATTAACGATAATTATGTGTGGAGTACAGAGATGAGGTAGTCATTCAAAAATCATGTTAAACGTTATTATTGCACACAGAGTGAGTCCCTGCAACTTCCTATGTGACTTGTTAAGCACATTTTTACCACTGAACTTATTTAGGCTTGCTATAAAAGGGTCTGAATACTTATTGACTCAAGACATTTCAGCTTTTCATTTCTAATTGAATTGTAAACATTTCTAAAAACAATTATACTTTTGACATTATGGGGTATTGTGTGTAGGTCAATGACAAATTTAATCAATTTTAAATTCAGGCTGTAAAACAATAAAATGTGGGAAAAGTAAAGGGATTGAATACTTTCTGAAGGCACTAGGTGTGGATGGAATCTTAACAGGGGCTTTTTTCCTGTGTCTTTTGTGAGGTATATTATCTGTCCTGTGGCTCTTAACAACTGTCATTCTGCAGAATGTCTGGAGAGCTCTCCAGTTCAGCAGGTTGTTGGCTTAAATGCTTTCACAGAAGACCAGACCTCTCCCTTTTTTTCTTGCAACCTCTGAGTCATGAGTCAAAGTAGGCCACGTACTGCACAATAGATAGCGGCACTCTTATCAATACAATGAAAGTGGCTACACTCACTCTATGATCGATTGAATAGCTTTCTCAGAAAAATTACTGACTGGACTCACTTAACCTATTAAAAAGTCAGGTAAGACACTTCATGCTATGAATCCATTCATCTTATGTGATGTGCCCTTGCTGTTCAGAGAGCACAGGAGTTCCCTTACATCGTACAAATGGTGGTATCAAATTTCACAATTGCATTCGTTGTGTACGAACGTCCCATCAGCAATACTTAGCAGCGAACTGGATACCGTGCAATGTGTGTGTTCATGGTCACTATGTTTTTGCTCAGTGATCAAAGATGCAGCGGTCCAAAGATCAAGAGAATTTGATAGAGAAACATGTTGTTCCTGTAGTGGCTCATCAAGCTTCCGTTGCAGCATGGTCTCATGGACTAGACAAGTTCCTCCATAGATAAAACCATAAAGGTTACAAAATCTCAAGATGCCTACTACGTTCAACCTAGATTTTCTATAGCACACAGAGGATGTGTTATGCTAGAGCTTACCAGACATCAAATATCTGGTACTAGAACAGACTAGCTTGAACACCTTAAATCCACCCTTCTGCTCGACAAACATACCAGATGCTCCCCCTCTCACACACTACGCTGAACAAAAATATAAACGCAACATGTAAAGTTTTAGTCCCATGTTTTATGAGCTGAAATAAAATATTCCAGAAATGTTCCATTATGTAGAAGAAGCTTATTTCTCTCAAATTTTGTGCACACATTCTTTTACATCTCTGTTAGTGAGCATTTCTCCTTTGCCAAGAAAATCCATCCACCTGACAGATTAAACAGCATGATCATTACACAGGTGCACCTCATTACACAGGTGCACCATTACACATTTTGCTGGGAATAATAAAAGGCCACTCTAAAATGTGCAGTTTTGTCACACAACACAGTGCCACAGATGTCTAACGTTTTGAGGGTGTGCAATTGGCATACTGACTGCAGGAATGACCACCAGAGCTGTTGCCAGATAATTGAATGTTCATTTCTCTACCGTAAGCCGCCTCTAACATTGTTTTAGAGAATTTGGCAGTACGTCCAACCGGCCTCATAACCGCAGACCACGTGTATGGTGTTGTGTGGGTGAGCAGTTTGCTGATGTCAACTTAGTGAACAGAGTGTCCCATGGTGTGCACCATGGTGGTGGGGTTATGGTATGAGCAGGCATAAGCTACGGACAACGAACACAATTGTATTTGTTGATGGCAATTTGAATGCATAGAGATACCGTGACGAGATCCTGAGGCCCATTGTCTTGCCATTCATCCGCTGCCGTCATGACAATGCATGGCCCCATGTCGCAAGAATCTGTACACAATTCCCTGGAAGCTGAAAATGTCTCAGTTCTGGATTGCATACACACCAGAACATTGAGCATGTTTGGGATGCTCTGGATCGACGTGTACGGCAGCGTGTGGTCACGCCAGATACTGACTGGTTTCTGATCCACGCCCCTACTTAAAAATTTTTTTAAATTAAGTATCCGTGAACAGCAGATGCATATCTGTATTTTCAGTCATGTAAAATCCATAGATTAGGGCCTAATTAATATATTTCAATTGACTGATTTCTTTATACGAACTGTAACTCAGTAAAATATTTGAAATTGTTGCGTATTTTTGTTCAGTATAAGAAAACAAGCCCCCCTGCCCTGCTGAAATGCATTATTTATTGCATAAATCGTGTGTGTGTGTGTGTGTGATGCCACCCTTACAAAAAAGATTGCAGTAATTTTGAAGTCTAACTACAGTTACAGTGCAGTATAATTCAGCAATTACTGCTTCCAAAATACCACAGTCGACTGTAGTTACTGCACTTTTACAGCAGTTTCAAAACTGCAATCTTTTTTTTGCAAGGGCAGAATAACTAAATAAAGGAAAATACCTCCAGCCACAATGAACTGCAGTTTATATGTTTTGGACTATGTAATCTTACTCCACCATTTTCCTTTAGTCAACATAACATGACCACAGCATTTTGCAGTGGGTCCTCCCCCATAAATAAACGGTGTATCCTCTATGATGCTGAGAATGCAGCCCACGCATGGAAGAAAGAACACCCCCGCAATTAGATTTTTCTCAAGTGACGTTGGTGCTTATTTTGGTAAGGGACCTAGAGAGTTAACGCAACAACAAAAAAGAGCGTTAACGCTAGGGGCTTCTCTGATTGGATTAAAATAAGTCTTAGCGAGTGAGTGAAATAAGAGAAGAAATCAGGGGGAAACGGCGGTGGTGACAGTTGGCATCAAGCAGAGACAATAAAAACCGGAACGCGAGGCGACGATTCGCCGAGGCATATGTTTCTTCTTAGCACGAAAAAATGAGTCGTGAATCTTCTGATATCGGTAAAATATGACAGCATTTTAAAAAATTTAATTTAAGCAGCGTTCAAGTCGGATGGGGCGGGGTGATGTTTAAATTCCGGTAGAAAGAGAGCAAGAACACGGGTGAAGCTAAATGGGTACCAGAAGGAATGTAGACCCCGCTACCTACGTAGCTATTGTATCAGGGGATCTGAGAAGTTTTTATCGCGTTCTGTAAAAGGAAGGTGGTTTAAGACGGACTGGGGAGGTCGCAGGCTGGGGAGCAGCGTGTATTTGCGGCGCACCTAACAATGAGGACGCTTTTTGCATTCTGTTGTCTCTTCTTGATAACGAGAGGAACAGATCCGCCAACGGAGGGCAGGTCCCTGACAGACAACAACAACATGAACGTGACGGCCGACAGTAACAGAAGGTATATACAAATCGGGGACGGGACCTCCCAAGAATTTGAGTTTCCCGAAAACACTAAGGGCGTGATTGTAATCTCCAGTCAATACCGAAGCGCCGTAAGTACGAAGGGCCGCGAGAGCTGGAAGCAGACGGTCAATGTAAGCTCCTTGGACTCGGAGGTTCTTTCCATCCTGAATGTAAGTGACAGTCATGCGGGGCCCGTGAAGAGTTTCATTATCAGCATAAGGTCTGGGTTGCCGGGTCGGGCACAACTGCTCATCCAGCTATTGGAGTTGGACCAGGATTCTTTCCCTGTTGTAATTGAAGAAAGGACAGATTACTGCATCAGGGTGGCGCCTGGCAGGGATGACCCAGCTGCCCGGCTCATACAGTCAGGCGTGCTGTCCCACTTTTCTGAGAACCCTGTCCTATTTGCCTTGCTGCCGCTCATCTTCATCAACAAGTGTGCCTTCGGGTGCAAGGTAGAGGTAGAGGTGCTGAGGGGTCTCCTGCGGAAGCCTGTGCCTCTCCTCTTGGGGGTCGCAGGGCAGTTCCTGGTCATGCCACTGTACGCCTATGGTCTGTCCAGGCTGGGCTCCCTGCCAAAGGCCCTCTCCCTGGGCCTGGTCATCACATGCTCTGCCCCAGGCGGCGGCGGAGGCTACCTCTACAGCCTGCTACTGGGCGGGGACGTCACCCTGGCCATCTCCATGACCCTGGTGTCCACAGTTGTAGCTGCAGCAGCCATGCCCCTGTCCTCTGCCCTGTACGGCAGGCTACTGGGTGTCCACGCTGCCCTCCACGTGCCCTTTATCAAGATCCTGGGCACCCTTCTCTTCATTGCCATCCCCATCTCCCTGGGCATGCTGGTGAAGCTACGTCTGCCCAAACTGACCCGCGTACTGCTTGCACTGATCCGGCCCTTCAGCTTCGTGCTCATCGTGGGTGGCATCTTCATGGCCTACCAGATGGGGGCGTCTATCCTGGCCAACGTGAGACCTCAGATAGTGGTCGCGGGGGTGACCGTGCCCCTGTTTGGGCTGCTGCTAGGGTTTGGGATGGGGAAGCTGGCAGGACTAGCAGTGCCACAGAGGAAGACGGTCAGTATTGAGGTGGGGGTGCAGAACAGCCTCCTGGCGCTGGCGGTTATGCAGCTGTCGTTCCAGCGGGCGGAGGCTGACTTTGCGTCCCAAGCGCCCTTCATAGTGGCGCTCAGCAGCACCTCTGAGATGCTCCTCATCGTCCTCGGTCACTTTACCCATCGGAAGTTCTGTACCCCCACCACCCGGACTGAAACCTGATTGTAGACAGAGTTTCTGTTCTAAACCAAACCTGTGGAGGTCCCAGAGTGTTGGCTACAAATCACACACAACAATATGAAAACAATCATTGACATTGACACTGTGTACACAGGACAGCGAATGGACATTTAAAAAAAATTATAATCTTGAAACCAAAGGCCTTTTCCCGCTAACCCCCTTTTTTTCTTATTTTTTTATGAGATTGTACTGAAGAGTACCTCATGTAAATAGGCCGAAGAAGAGAAATACCTATAAAAGAAAATATATTTTTCTATAAAACATTTTTTGTAATTGAAATTATTGATTTGTATCATGTTTACAAGAGGTTTATGTGTCAAAGGAATGGGAATGGTTTTGAAAACTGATTGTTTGTCGGATGGAAATGTGTGGTGTTTGAAAAGTACTGTTACAATTTTTTTTGTTCTGGATTCAAAGATGGTTTTCTAGGAGTCCATGTACTTTATAAAGAGGAGACATAATAAAAGCATTCATAAAAGCAGTCTTGAGTTTGTCCAAGGAGGATCTTTATTTAAAGAAGGAATCTTAACACTGAGACGTACTAAAGTAAAGATTGTGCTGCAGCACAGCTGAGCAATATAGCCAGTACCTTTCTTTCTGAGGGTGTTTCCGTGACAATATTTGCCTGTGCATAATATTTGTGGACTGATTAACAGGTTTCTTTGTGTGTGCCAATGTGAGGACATTTGCATGTCTCTTTGCATTGTGTATTTGCATTTGTGTTAAAACAATCTCATGACACATCTATGTTTGCATGTTATGTGGTTACCTTTTTTAAGGTCTAATGTTTCTAAGCCTTTTTACTCCTGAAATAGAAGTTGTAGTTTTCAATATATTTTTTTGTGTAGTTCATAGGTCTTTGTGTGAGAGGGCATGTTATGACTGGAATGAACGTGATTTTTGGCAGGTGTTGGACTTGAAATATGCTCATACAGTCATAATAGCTGCCTACAGTGCTTTCGGAAAGTATCCAGACCCCTTGACTTTTCACCATTTTGTTACGTTGCGGCTTTTTTCTAAAATGGATAAAACAATTTTAAAAACTCAGCAATCTACACACAATACCCCATAATGACAAAGCAAAAACAGGTTTTTAGAAAATGTTGCTAATTTATTAAAATTCCAAAACAGGAATTCCTTATTTACATAAGTATGCAGAGCCTTTGCTATGAGACTCAAAATTGAGCTCAGGTACATCCTGTTTCCATTGATCATCCTTGAGATGTTTCTACAACTTGATTGGAGTCCAGCTGGGGTAAATTAAATTGATTGGATATGATTTGGAAAGGCACACAACTGTCTATATAAGGTCCCACAGTTGACAGTGTATGTCAGAGTAAAAACCAAGCCATGAAGTCGAAGGAATTGTCCATAGCGCTTCGAAACAGGATTGTGTTGAGGCACAGATCTGGGGAAGGGTACAAAAAATGTCTGCAAGATTGAAGGTCCCCCAAGAACACAGTGGCCTCCATCATTCTTAAATGGAAGAAGGTCGGAACCACCAAGACTCTTCCTAGAGCTGGCTGCCCATGCCAAACTTAGCAATTGGGGGAGAAGGGCCTTGGTCAGGGAGGTGACCAAGAACCTGATGGTCCCTCTGCACTCTGACAAACCTCCAGAGTTCCTCTGTGGAGATGGGAGAACCTTCCAGAAGGACAACCATCTCTGCAGCACTCCACCAATCAGGCCTTTATGGCAGTGTGACCAGACAGAAGCCACTCCTCAGTAAAAGGCACATGACAGCCCACTTGGAGTTTGCCAAAAGGCACCTGAAGACTCTCAGATCATAAGAAACAAGATTCTCTGGTGTGATAAAACCAAGATTGAACTCTTTGGCCTGAATGCTAAGCGTTATGTCTGGAGGAAACCTGGCACCATCCCTACGTTCAAGCATGGTGGTGACTGCATCATGCTGTGGGGATGTTTTTCAGCGGCAGGGACTGGGAGACTAGTCAGGATCGAGGGAAAGATGAATGGAGCAAAGTACAGAGAGGTCCTTGATGAAAACCTGCTCCCAGAGTGCTCAGGACCTCAGACTGGGGTGAAGGTTAACCTTCCAACAGGACAATGACCCTAAGCACACAGCCAAGACAATGCAGGAGTGACTTCGGGACAAGTCTCTGAATGTCCTTGAGTGGCCCAGCCAGAGCCCGGACTTGAAGCCGATCGAACATCTTTGGAGAGACCTGAAAATAGCTGTGCAGCCACACTTCCCATCCAACCTGACAGAGCTTGAGAGGATCTGCAGAGAAGAATGGGAGAAACTCTCCAAATACAGGGGTGCTAAGCATGTAGCGTCATACCCAAGAAGACTCGAGGATGTAATAGCTGCCAAAGGTGCTTCAGCAAAGTACTGAGTAAAGGACCTGAATACTTATGTGATATTTGAGTTAATTTTTTTTACAAAAACTTCTCAAAACCAGTTTTTGATTTGTCATTATGGGGTATTATGTGTAAAGTGAAGGGGGGGAAAACAATTGATTCCATTTTAGAAAAGGCTATAACACAGATTTTGGAAAAAGTCAAGGCGTCTGAATACTTTCCGAATGCACTGTATGTATTCATTTTCTGGCAAAAGCTAAACTGACACCTTAGGGGAGTGAACATTTTGTAAAATGCATTTTTGTAAGTGTTATTCCCTTTTACACCACTCAAGTATTTTAATTACTGTGTTTCTCTGCGCATTTGTAGTGGGAAATGGCATTGGAGCTTGGTTTTGGCACAAGACGTGGGAGCTCAGGAAAGTAGCATGTATGCTGAAGTCTATGGGCTGAACTCCGTTGTTTGAAGGGGCTTTGTCAATATTCGCAGTGGGGAGCCACTGTATTTTGTTTTCCTGTAAATGAGATGTGATAGTTAAAACTGTAAATTAAGATATAACTCAACTACCCCCAAAATCCTTAACTGTTTCCTTATTCCTGTCAATTATTGACACTTTTCTATTGGAAAACAGGTAGGGGTTTATGGGTAAAGTTGTATTTTGGGAAACAATAGTAAAATCCTAGAATATTTTTGAGGCAAGTCCATCTTGTGTTTCCATTACAAATTGCCATATACTGAAAACCTGTTTTGTTTTCCATTCGCAACTAACCCTAATCTAAAACGAATGGATTAACACACATTGAAGCCGTTGGGAAATGTTTACATGACTCTGCTTACATTGTGTTCTGGACCCTCCTGTACAGTGTCATAAGCCTTGCATATCAATAACACTCAGATGCACAACATATCGTCCATTTAATTAATATACCTGCTGTTAGACCTATTTTTAGGCAAAGGTATTTTAAGGATTTGAAGCTTTGCATGAAAATTATGTAAATTCACATGGTGAGTTATAATCATGCCACTACCAATGGGAGTCATCATTTTCTCAATGCATGTCTCTTTCCCTCTCTCAATGCCACGCATCCCCTGTCTGTAATTTCAATGATTTCAATGATTTCAATGGCTCTACAGCTGCTCAGCCTCACTTGCAATGGTAATTTGACCTTTGATAACCACAGATTTCAGCCCATGCATTCCACCTCGTATTCTGCTGCACAGAGACAGACGGAGACATAGGGCCTAAACTATTTCACAGATACACACTATATACTCTAATTTACCTGGTATGATATTTCTCTTCTTGGTGCTACAGAGCCATGAGGTTACCATATGAGCTGTGTGGTTTGTAAAATCCTACGCAAACTAAGCAAAGTGCCTCTTTGTAAGTTGTACTTTGAGGAAATGCCTAAAGTGTCACTTCCATTAGAGAAATGGGTGAAAGTACCTGCTGTGGGTGCAAGGACAGTGTCACGTCCACTTGAGCGACAGCTCAGATTGTTTCTCCCAGGTAACAGTGTCCACTGTACTTTACAGGTTGACAGGTGATTTCCTGACACTGTTCCAGCAACTGCAGTATTTACACTTCCTATGCTGTGGTTTAGTGACACAATAGGAAAAAAACACTTAAATATTCATGAGACAGATGGGATTACATTTTAATGAGTTGTTTTCACCTTCTATGAACAGGTTTCTTGCCGCAGTGCCAGGGTGTCCAGGAAAACATGGGTGGAATTCACAGGAAATCCTCAAAAATATTCTCATTCATGTGTGCTTGTATCTCCAGTATGCCTATTCACTGGAACGACAAACAAAGGAAGACTGTCTGAAGGGCATACAATTCTCTCATCTTATGTTCAAACTTTTGCATATGAGCCATTCTCACACAAAATAGAGATAGATACAATTATGAATCAGGACTAGTCTCATCTGGTCCATCGACGGTATGGATGGATAGCTCATAGTCATAGCTGTACTGAAATTGCCTTCAAGTCGATGTTCTTGCAGCATTGGTGCTGTCAGGAACAACTTAACAGAGGAACATTCTGTTCAGTGACTAAAGAATGTGTCTGTTTAGAGTAATAAACTGTAGTACCTCACATTACTGCTGTCGCAGACATTTTCATCATCCCAGTGACAGTGTAGCTCTAATGGACTAGCTGGTGCCATTTACCTTCAATGGATCGATCAGCAAGATAGACAGAGACTGAAATGTTAGCCTTGCCAACCCTGATAATACATTGATCTGTTTGTCCCATGTCCTGTCTGAGGAGATTGATCTTTAGATGGTCATTAAAATTGCCTCTGTTCATTGTGTTAAGATTAATTTAATCAAAATAATTTGCTATTAGTTTGATTTCATAAAATACTTTTGGATGGATACATGTAGGATCGGTGCGGTTGGAGGGAATTTATTTTCGTGTTAATACTGAATGTATTATTAATTATTAAACTTTATGCATTTCTTACTGTATTTTTTTATTTTGAGTGGCAGCCTACAGGTTTTGTGAACTTATAATGTGAAATGGAAATGTACCTGTAACATTATCCATTTCCCCATTATTTTCTGCAGATCCTCTCAAGCTCTGTCAGGTTGGATGTTGAGCGTCACTGCACAGCTATTTTCAGGTCTCTCCAGATATGTTCGATCGGCTTCAAGTCCGGGCTCTGGCTGGGCCACTCAAGGACATTCAGAGACTTGTCCTGAAGCCACTCCTGCATTGTCTTGACTGTGTTTATGGTCGTTGTCCTGTTGGAAGGTGAACCTTCACCCCAGTCTGAGGTCCTGAGTGCTCTGGAGCAGGTTTTCATCAAGGCTCTCTCTGTACTTTGCACCGTTCATCTTTCCCTCAATCCTGACCAATTTCCCAGTCTCCACCACTGAAAAACATCCCCACAGCATGATGCTGCCACCACCATGATTCACCGTAGGGATGGTGCCTGATTTTCTCCAGACGTGACGCTTGGCATTCAGGCCAAAGAGTTCAATATTGGTTTCATCAGACCAGAGAATCTTGTTTCTCATGGTCTAAGAGTCCTTTAGGTGCCTTTTGGCAAACTACAAGTGCGCTGTCATGTGCCTTTTACTGAGGAGTGGCTTCCGTTTGGCCACTCTACCATAAAGGCCTGATTTGGTTGAGTGCTGCGGAGATGGTTGTCCCTCTGGAAGGTTCTCCCATCTCCACAGAGGAACTCTGAAGCTCTGTCAGAGTGACCATCAGGTTCTTGGTCACCTCCCTGACCAAGGCCCTTCTCTCCCGATTGCTCAGTTTGGCTGGGCGGCCAGCTCTAGGAAGAGTCTTGGTAGTTCCAAACTTCTTCCATTTAAGAATGATGGAGTTCTTGGGGACCTTTAATGCAGCAAAATTGTTTTTGGTACCCTTCCCCAGATCTGTGCCTCAACACAATCCTGTATCTGAGCTCTACGGACGATTCCTTCAACCTCATGGCTGGGTTTTTGCTCTGACATGCACTGTCAACTGTCAGACCTTATATAGACAGGTGTGTGCCTTTCCAAATAATTTCCAATCAATTGAATTTACTACAGGTGAATTCTAATCAAGTTGTAGAAATATCTCAAGGATGATCAATGGAAACAGGATGAACCTGAGCTCAATTTTGAGTCACATAGCAAAGGGTCTGAATATTTATGTAAATAAGGTATTTTGTTTTTTATTGTTAATACATTAGCAAACATTTCTAAAAACCTGTTTTCACTTTGTCATCATGGGGTATTGTGTGTAGATTGAGGTAAAAAAATTATGTAATACATTTTAGAATAAGGCTGTAACGTAACAAAATGTGGAAAAAGGGAAAAGGTCTGAATACTTTCTAAATAAACTGTACAGATATTATTATCTGCCATTCACCTCAAATCAGTCTGTATACATCCAACTATGTATTGTGTTGCAGCTGTGGTAACGGTGTTGGTGCGAGCTGGTTTTGACGAGACCATGCAGGAGGCTCTCCCTGGTTTGCTGTTCAGTGCTGGATGACATGCTCTCCTGTGAGTTTGAATGTCCCCTCTCATTGCAGCTCGAAACTGCATTCAATAGACAGAGGCTTTATCTCATCCAACTGCTAATATTAATTTCTGAACCTGTGTTGTTGTTTTTTTTAGGTGTGCTGGATACTTAGCATAGCAAGCAGACCCTGCAGTCTGGTGAAACAGCAGCTGAATGATGGTGAAGTGGAAAAGGCTGCTAATCAAACAGAATTATAGAACATACATATCAATCCATAATATTCACTGGTATGTATCTCTTTTTGTTGGAAAAGGGTACAGATGTTTGATGCTTCCTTGTGTGGTGTGTCTGTCACCTGATGCACTGCGCTGTTTCTTCTCCCACTCTCTCTCATACACTCACCTACAGACTGAAAGTTAAAATCACAGAATATGTTATCATTGACATCTCTCTTTAATATAGGGCCTCTTGTAAAACAGCCATCTATATCATCTATCTCATCGGTGTTCTCCTCTACCTATATTCTACATAGTATCTGATGCCATTGCCATGCAAAGAGAGTGGGGCTTTGCTAAAACCTGCATACTGTTGACCTCCTTGTTTCGTAATGTAAATGGCTGGTGCTCTGCTCTGTTCTAAAGAAACATCTATAAATACCTTAGTACATCTATAAATACATTACCATGTCTGGTTAATGTGAGCTGCTCTTCCAAATATGTATTTTGTCATGTAGTTGTTTGTGAGGTCATGTGTGTATGTGTGTGACTGACCACATACATCTGAAATTAATGATGATGTACCTGTGGGTGTGAGTTATGACATTAGGGTGTTTTTACAGGACATTGTGAAATTACAGTAGGGTATGTTAAAACCGGTCTATAGAATAACAAGTGTGAACCTTATAATAGAGAGTTGTGATGTGACTGTATCTGGGGTGTGATATAACATCTAACCCTTTCTCTTTCTCTGTCCTAGTTGGCAGTAATATTCAAGGTAGAGGAGCTGCTGTCTCAACTGCAGTAAGTACTGGAGACTCATGAGGTTAACTGGAAGCATGTGCTCTCCTGTCTCTCCACCCTGCTTGTGTACAATCCAAACACACAGCCAAGCCTCAAAGGTACACACACACACACACACACACACACACACACACACACACACACACACACACACACACACACACACACACACACACACACACACACACACACACACACACACACACACACACACACACACACACACACACACACACACAGACACACAGTTATTTCCAACAATGCTCCTATGGGCTCCCGAGTGGTGCAGCGTTCTAAGGTACTGCATCTCAGTGCTATAGAGGCGTCTCTACAGACACCCTGGTTAGAATCCAGGCTGTACCACAACCGGCCGGGATTGGGAGTCCCACAGGACGGCGCACAATTGGCTCAGCGTCGTCCGGGTTTGGCCGGTGTAGGCCGTCATTGTAAATAAGAATTTGTTCTTAACTGACTTGCCTAGTTAAATGACATTTCTCTCTTTGTACATCAGAGCTCCTGTCCAGGTTCCTAAGCTCAGCATTTGAGGGGTCTTTTTTTAATTGAACCTTTATTTAACTATGCAAGTCCGTTAAGAACAAATTATTTTTTTACAATGAGGGCCTACCCCCGTTCAAACCTTCCCCTAACCTGGACGATTCTGGGCCAATTGTGCGCCGCCCCATGGGACTCCCTCTAGCACTGCGATGCAGTGTCTTAGACCGCTGCACCACTCGGGAGCCCTTGACTTGGAGAACATGATCACTGCTTTCCTCCTGGCCCGTAAGGGTGCACTGGAAGGGCCTGGTGTTTTCCCCTCGTACAGTGAGTGGTTTAAGGCTAGTCCCCTCAGAGTTTAGTTAGTGGCTACTAGAATACCAATATGTTGGTCCCCTCTCTTCTTATGTTTGGGCCTCTTAGACAAAGTTGACTTCTCTCCTGTCTTCCTGGATGTGTTTCGGCGGTGCCAGCAGTTACCATTGGAACAGTAAGAAGTCTGTGGTTTTCCTGCTGAAGTTCCTGTCGGACATAGTGTCCTTTGACCCCCGCAGTACCTGAAGGTCAGGTGACAGATACTCTGGCTCTGCTTTAACACTTTACTGCTGGACTGGGCCTTTAGTCTGACTGGTTCCCTTGCCAAGACCAGACTGGCTGACCTGAAGGTAGGGCCTAGAGAGTCACTGAACCAGTATGTGAGGCGTATATAGATCAGCTGAGACATTCCAGTTATTCCAATGTAACTAACTCTGACTGGTTGATTTACCATACCACAAACCCTCTCATTCAGCAGCTCATTCATCTCCTCATTCATCTCCTCTCCTCCAGATGTATAAACAGGGTCCCCCTCTCTCTGTCTGCAGGAGATTGGCCTTTATGAGGATGTCTCTAGGGCAGGAGCTCTTGTGCAGGTTTGAGCGCCCTCTGCTGGTTGTATTTGTGTGCCATCTCTTCAATTCATGTTTTTCATGTATTAATTATGTGCGTATCAGTCTGTGTGTTTGTGTGCAATCTGCCTTCTCAGCCGGGGTGTCAGGCGGGTCAGGATGTGGACAAGGCAGTCTCTTTGTTTGAGAGCACAGGAAGGATATCTGCCACAGTCATCATGGAGGCCTTGTAGGTACCCTAAAATATAGCATCAACATGCTGCATAACTCTCACAAATCACCTATTGAGATCAATGTACTGATGACTGATACATATCGTATTGTGTTCTGCACTGTGTCTGTTTTTATGTGTCACCACACTTGCACTCTTTTCCTACTCCAGCATTTTCAGAAGGCCATATTTCCTGACTCGTTTTCTCCCTGCCCTCCTAACTCCACATGTGGTAAGACTTATGCTCTCTTGCTTTAAAATGAATGGATTTTATTGAATGGTGTGTTCACATGCTCTGTCCAGCTATTGTATTCTTTGTCTCTGTCCAGTCAGCTGCATGTAAAGCCTGATATCAGGATAAATTTCATAGATTCACTCAAAAAGTCAGTTCTGGTATTCACACTCACAGCCATACAACCACTGACTGACCACACAGTTTTCTGTTATCGCTTTGAGTCTGATACAGATGTTTTGTGTATGTTGATTCCAGTTGTTTGTTCAAATAGTTAAACAAAAACACACACACACATACAAATCAAACCAGTCTTATTATCTCTGACTTGACAGAGTTGTCTGGCCAGGATCTCCCACACGCTGAGTATTGTGTTCCCTGAATGTGCTGAGGAACTGGTTGGCCAGACAATCATCAAGCTTCATGTAGATCAGTCGAATTCCCTGAGCTGCACAATAAAGTCGGAAGGAATGCCAGGAACTGCCGACTGTTCTCCCGTCTCTGCATTTCTCCCTCTCTTCTACTGTTTTTCTCCTCTGCTCTGTCTCAACTATTTCGTTTCCTACTCTATTTGTCTGTCGTTCTAGTTATTTCTGATGCCACACTCACTGTTTCGGTCTCTCACATTGTCTGTCTATCCTGTCTATGTTCAGGTGGAGAACATGATCCTCAGGAGCTTCTGCCAGAGATATTTGGACGCCTCCGGAATAAGCCCACCAAATAATACAGAATTGTCACTACTTGATTTTCTTTCCAGTCCATCTGCACATAGTTGTGTATATTATGATGTTCTTAGCCTCCACAAGTGTAACTGCAAGTCAGCTAAAAAATGCACTTCTCTCCTTTGAGCTTAATGTGCTCTGTGACCCAAGACCGAGCCCCTGGGTGTCTCAGTTTGTCAACATCCTGCTGGGACACAGACAGCAGACACAGACAGACTCTCTCTCACTCTCTCCATCTAATTTTCCCTCTCTCTCGCTCTCTCCATCTAATTTTCCCTCTCTCTCACTCTCTCCATCTAATTTTCCCTCTCTCTCGCTCTCTCCATCTAATTTTCCCTCTCTCTCACTCTGTCCATCTAATTTTCCCTCTCTCTCACTCTCTCCATCTAATTTTCCCTCTCTCTCGCTCTCTCCATCTAATTTTCCCTCTCTCTCGCTCTCTCCATCTTATTTTCCTGCTCTCTCTCTCTTTCTTACCCCCCTCTCCTTTTTCCTATAGCCTCTTATAGTCTTCTTTTGTCCTTCCATATAGAGGGGGATCATTGAATTGTGCACCTTCATGCCTCCCAGGCCCAGTGCCCCCTCGTGCAGCTGTGCCCACCCCTGCTGCCCGGCCCTGTGTCTGTTCCGGAGGCACTGGCCACTGCCTTGCCCTGCCCCACCCAAACCAACATGCTCTTCTGTGTTAGGTGGGTGAGACTGGAGAGGGACCCTCAGCATCTAGGATGACATGATACTAATTATACGGTATATTGTAAACCAAAAGGCACAGTTAACTTTAGCTCAATAGGACAGTGCTATCATAATATGTATTTATGTGGACTGCTTTGTTTTTGTTGGCCAGATTCTGCGTGGCTGCAGGGGTACTATGGGCTCTGCAGGATTGAGTCACAGTTTGAACCGCAGCAGTAAAATAATCCCTGCAGCCTCAATAAAAAGGTACCGGTATGCACGTTATTTTCCCAGTGTCACTGAAATGATCTTTATCACCCAGCCACACTCTGAGATGCCCTTTATGTAAGCAGCAGGGGGCTGCTGTTTTAGCGGAATGTCACATACGCCTACAGTTGTACCTCTCTGCTTGACTACACAGAGACATGTCCTGCCTAGCCCTGAATTGGTGTGTGTGCATGTGCGATGGTGTATTTGCAGATGCTGTACCTAATTTCCAGACTAATGCCAGATGCGAGGAGGTTGCCGATTGAAGCGAGTGGGGAATCTGATCATGTGGAGGCAGACAGACAGGGTGAGCAGGAGAATCATGGGTTGTGGAAAAGTGTTACTGACACAAATACGACTGGGAGGAAATCTGACTTGGCGCTATGGAAACACGCCCCCCTTCCGTCTCCTAGTAAAACTCCCAGAATACCAGGTGAGGCAACAGATTAAAACCTGCACAGTCTAAAACCTTGTCGTAAAGCATAGACCTCCTCAAAGTTGTCCGTGCCCCTTTGGAACACATTGGCTGATATTGATGATACATTTTATAGCCATTTGTCGTCTTTGTCAAGTTGTCATTTTCAGTGGCTTGCAGCTGAACTCAGAGTGCAAAGGAGTAAGGATGCCCTGTCTGACCCAGATAAGTGAAGCACATGCCTTAATAAACAACACACAGATTAATTTTGGTATATATTGATGTATTGAATATGTAACAGAGCCTGTGTGTATCAGATAGGAGTACCAGCAGCTGGCGTGTCAGCAGCTATACCTTCCCTTTCCTGAGGACCAAGGGAGCTGTGGAGGAGACATGAGGACAGTCTGCTCACACATTCTTAACGCCATCATGGACCAGCAGACGGGGTCAGTATTGGACTGATCTGTAACCCAGATCATTCTAATTATCCAATAGACATTGTTGAAGTCAGTTCAGTATCAGTATTGTTTTGAAATCAGAGTGAAGAGGACTCTGGATTGTGAGACCATCATGGAATATATCAACTAGTATCAGGTGTGCCCATATAGGGGTTAAGAGAGGGAGGGAAGGATGGAGGGGTTAAGAGAGGGAGGGAAGGATGGAGGGGTTAAGAGAGGGAGGGAAGGATGGAGGGGTTAAGAGAGGGAGGGAAGGATGGACTATTACAGAGCAGGATGATTAAATTGGCTACAGTCTGAATACATGTGTGAATCCATAGTTCACTTCTCATCTTGACCAAACCTGTTGAAATCAAGACCCTTATTTATTTTTACAGAAATACTATGATGTGTTTCCCAGATTTGATTATTATTGTTATACTGCATCTCTTTGTGTATCAGAGGAAGGGCAGCTTCCAAGCTGCACACTTCTTAACAGTAATTTGGTTCCATTCTTAGATTATTAACTGTACTGCTATAGACATGGGTAGACACAACATATTGTGATATTTATCATAAGAAATTGGAATATCTTCCCTCTTTTTATTTTTCATAGGCTGTCCCCTGAGCTGTAACTGTCCATCAGGAGAAGTGAACAAAACCAAATCCCTGATCAGTCTTCACTGTCCACTGCTCCTCGTCTCTGCTAGTGTACAGTACATTATACTACCAGGAACACGTCTGATTGTTAAGCTGAGGTGAAGTACACCTTAATCTGAGAGTTTTAATATATGATGCTGACTGAGTGTAATTTGTGTGTGTGTGTTGGACAGCACTAGTGGGGCTGTCTCTCCCCTGTGTTGGTGTCGCCTCAGCAGCTGCAGGTACTGGCTGACTGTCACTTGTGGGCCTACTGATAAAACAGGATCATGCGTACATGCCTGTGTATATAGAACATTTACTGATAATACTCCTATACAAACTAAATGTAAACTTTTATTTCAATGTTATTTTTGAGAGTGATGATTGAGTTCATGTGCTGTCTCTTTGGCAGTTCAAAGAAGGGGTGTCATGCCCTGTTCCCTCTGCCCCGCCCCTGCTCCTGGCAGCCTGTCTGCACTGTATATGGGAGGGCCAGGGGAGTGGCCAGGGCCAGGGCATCAGGACAAGCCTGGAGATGTTGGGACAGCTGGCAGAGCAGCACAGACAGGTGAGGACACATAAAGTTTTTCAAACTCAACCTAGATGTTTGCTCAATAGATTCACTAGCCACGTTTGTAAGCTTTGACAGAGTGGACACGTAACACAGCCAATTGAGAAAATCTATTTCACACCACCTAAAGGACAGAGGTCAACGTTCAAAGAAAACGAAACCCACACATACGTAGGTTTCTTAATATATACAGTTGTGGCAAAATATATTGGCACCCTTGTACTTTGTTAAAATTATTCCTTATTTCTTCTAAAATAAGTTGAAATTGAAAAAAAAAATTGGTCTTCACACCTTATTGGATTTTCAACATTGCAATTGGCAACCCAGAGCTAGCACTTGGTTGCACAGCTTTTAGCCAAGATAACGGCCAACAAAAGCTTCTTGTGGCCATCAATGAGCTTGCTGCACCTTTCTACTGGCACTTTGGCCCACTCGCAGCAAACTGCTGAAGAGGTGTGGCCTCCACCAACTGCTGTTTTCACATTTTGCCATAGGTTATGGATGTGATTCAGATCTGGACTCTTCGCTCACCACTCCAGATCAGTCCAGTGCTTCTTCTTGAACCATTCCAGGGTGCATTTTATGTGTTATTGGGGTAGTTGTCCTACTGGAAGACACACAACCTTGATCAGAGACAGTTTTTGAACACTGGGTTGAACATTGCACTCCAAAACACCTTCATAATCTGCTGATTTGTATTTGTATTTATTATGGATCCCCAAAATCATACAATGTGATTTTCTGGATTTTTGTTTTAGATTCCGTCTCTCACAGTTGAAGTGTACCTATGATAAAAAATTACAGACCTCTACATGCTTTGTAAGTAGTAAAACCTGCAAAATCGACAGTGTATCAAATACTTGTTCTCCACACTGTAGATGGGACAACCACATATCACAGTTATAGTAAGTACATTTTCCTCAAAGTCAGTGCTAGTAGGGTGGGTGGGAAAGGTGGGGGCACTGTGGGATTTAGTCAATGCCAGGAGTTTTTCCTGGATAGGTTATGTGGTCAGGGAACTCCTAGCCCTACATACTAAACTATGTAATAGTAATGTATTCAACAGACTAAAACACCTTTTACACTAACAAAACACCACATAACTGTAATGTTTATCATACAACATTTTGTGTCTCTGATGTTATATTGGGTATTTATATATAATTTTTTTAAATCAAGAACAAAGCCCATACCAGCCTGTAGCCATGGTAACATTAGAGGAATACATAAGACTGATGCCTTTATCCTTTTACAGGTATATTTACTTGGTCAAACTGTCAGTGCTGTCCTCAGTGTCATCCATCTTCTTGTTTATATGCGAGTTCTGTATGTGTATTGTGTTCTGTTTCCCTTCCAGCCTGGTCCCCCATCTTAACTCTGAGATGTTGGAGAGGACATTGAAGGCCCCAGGGTTCCTGTGCTCTGCTACTCATCCCTTATCAAGCTCTTTATGGATGGCCAGACTTCTTTCCCTGTGACCGAGCACCCAACTGATGAGGTGAGCTTACTTTGATTCGCAAAAAAAGCACAGATAATCATGTTTAATAATCATACATCTACACTATGGTTGTGGTATGTGGTCAACAAACTACTTACAGTAGCATTTTTCTGAATCTGCGTTTTGGTCTCACAGATGGACCCCCTCCCAGATTCTGACTCGGGCCCAGTAGGTGGTTCTGAAGATTCTCTGACATCCCCAACCTCACTGTCTCAACATCAGCTGAACCAGGTAACACATTAGTGCACTGACCACCCAGAGCAAGGCTGATCGCAGTCTGTAGCCCATAGAGTAGGACTGGGTTGAAATCAGCTGGATATGACATAATGATACATTTATTAGGA
Source organism: Salvelinus alpinus (assembly GCF_045679555.1). Lineage (NCBI taxonomy): Eukaryota > Metazoa > Chordata > Actinopteri > Salmoniformes > Salmonidae > Salvelinus > Salvelinus alpinus. The sequence goes on from NC_092100.1 coordinate 25,889,815, forward strand.
TTTCACAAACATCAAACATTAACAAATACAGCCTATGATAACTTTCTGGGCTTCACCTCATGTCAGACTCTGCTTTTTACCAATGGCTCTCAAAACACAGCAGATTGATATACCATTGTACTTTCTTTGACCCACATAATACCCTATTGAGTGACCCTCTCTCTCTCCCCTGTTCCTTAGCTGGAGGTCTTATGTGTTGACCTGACAGCAGCTCTAGTCTTTCAACTCAGCCCTTCCAGCCTAAGCCAAGAGTTGGACTTCCTCTGCGTTAGGAAAGTATTCAGACCCCTTGACTTTTTTCATATTTTGTTATGTTACAGCCTTATTCTGAAATGGATTAAATAGTTTCACCCCTTCAATCTACACACAATAACCCATAATGACAAAGCAAAAAATATATATCACATTTACATAAGTATTCAGACCCTTTACTCAGTACTTTGTTGAAGCACCTTTGGCAGCGATTACAACCTCAAGTCTTCTTGGGTATGACGCTACAAGCTTGGCACACCTGTATTTGGGGAGTTTCTCCCATTCTTCTCTGCAGATCCTCTCAAGCTCTGTCAGGTTGGATGGGGAGCATCGCTGCACATCTAGTTTCAGGTCTCTCCAGAAATGTTCGATCGGGTTCAAGTCCGGGCCATTCAAGGACATTCTGAGACTTGTCCCGAAGCCACTCCTGCGTTGTCTTGCCTGTGTGCTTAGGGTCGTTGTCCTGTTGAAAGGTGAACCTTCACCCCAGTCTGAGGTCCTGATCGCTCTGGAGCAGGTTTTCATCAAGGATCTCTCTGTACTTTCCTCCTTACATCTTTCCCCTCGATCCTGACTAGTCTCCCAGTCCAGCCGCTGAAAAACATCCCCACAGCATGAATCTGCCACCACCATGCTTCACTGTAGGGATGGTGCCAGGTTTCCTCCAGACGTGACGCTTGGCATTCAGGCCAAAGAGTTCAATCTTGGTTTCATCAGACCAGAAAATGTTGTTTCTCATGGTCTGAGAGTCTTTAGGTGCATTTTGGCAAACTACAAGCGGGCTCTCATGTGCCTTTTACTGAGGAGTGGCTTCCATCTGGCCACTCTACCATAAAGGCCTGATTGGTGGAGTTCTGCAGAGATGGTTGTCCTTCTGTAAGCTTCTCCAATCTACACAGAGGAACTCTGAAGCTCTGTCAGAGTGACCAGCAGGTTCTTAGTCACCTCCCTGACCAAGGCCCTTCTCCCCGAATTGCTCAGTTTGGCTGGGCGGAGGCCAATGACGGAGGCCACTGTATTCTTGGGGACCATCAATGCTGCAGAAATGTTTTGTTACCCTTCCCCAGATCTGTCTCTCGACACAATCCTGTCTCAGAGCTCTACGGACAATTCCTTCAACCTAGTTGTAGAAATATCTCAAGGATGATCAATGGAAACAGGATGCACATGAGCTCAATTTCGAGTCTCATAGCAAAGGGCCTGAATACTTATTTACATAAGGTATGTTATGTATATTTAATACATAGACCAACATTTTAAAAACCTTTTTTCGCTTTGTCATTATGGGGTATTGTGTGTAGATTGATGAGGATTTGTATTTATTTAATACAATTTAGAATAAGGCTGTAAAGGAACAAAATGTGGAAAAGGGGAAGGGGTCTGAATAATTTCAGAATGGACTGTGTGTGTGTGAGAGAAATATATATGGGGCTACAGGCACACCTGTGGACTGTTACTAATTTGGCTTCCTTGAATCATGACAACTTGCCTTCCTTCATGAACAATATATATAAAGATGTATGGGGGAGTTTGAAAACTTGGTCTTTGTCCTCCCATGAAGAATATACTTGGCTAGCTACATGATAATGTTGCCTTAAGGATATAATTATAGAGCAGTACAACACTAAAGTAAGTATCACACAGCTTACCTGACTTTGAAAGAGGATCCGCTAGCTGTGCTCCTTTTAGAAGTACTGTCATTTATACACAGTGCACATATAACTTATAATAACCTTATTCTCTACCTCAATGACCATTCTACACCAGACTCCTTATAGAGCAGGGGTCGGCAACAGGCGGCTGGTGGGCCAAAACCGCCACGCAAGTGATTTCTTTGCCTTAGTTGTGGTCAATTTGCAGTTGTACAAAGTTATTATAATTATGTACTGGCTCTCTGACCATCCGCTCAGACAGAAATCGTCCCGCAGCTGAATCTAGTTCCCTAGCCCTGTTATACTTTGTGGTTTAGGTGTCTTTGTGGTTGTTATATCTCCTTGAAGGTCACAGGCCTAATCAAGTTAGTCAACTGGTGTAAGGGTTCAGTTCCCCAGTCTCTGTGATGGTCTCTATGTTGGTGATAGCAGGGTTGGAGGGGCTGTCGATGTTTCCTCCGGCAGCTGCTAGTGTGAGGGGATGCACCATGGACATGTGGACGTTGAGGTTGTGGGCCTTCTCAAAGCGCTTTCCACACAGTTTGCATGCAAATTCCAGATCAGCTTCTGCCTTGTGTTTAGTCATGTGGTACTTTAGCGATGCTCTCTGGCGGCACTGGAAACCACACACTTCGCACCTGAAAGTGAAGATAAAAAGGTTTAGTGAGGCCATAACCAAACAAGAAAATGCTCATCCAGAAGCCGCACTCCTAGTGGTCGGGGACTTTAATGCAGGAAAACTAAAATCTGTTTCACCTCATTTCTATCAGCATGTCACATGTGCAACCAGAGGAAATAAACTCTAGACCACCTTTACTCCACACGCATACAAAGCTCTTCCTCGCCCTCCATTTGGCAAATCTGACCATAATTCTATCCTCCTGATTACAAGCAAAAACTAAAGCAGGAAGAACTAGTGACGCGCTTAATACGGAAGTGGTAAGATGACGCATATGCTAAGCTACAGGACTGTTTTGCTAGCACAGACTGGAATATGTTCCGGGATTCATCCAATGGCATTGAGGAGTATACCACATCAGTCACCAGCTTCATCAATAAGTGCATCGATGACGTCGTCCCCATGGAAATCGTACGCACGTATCCCAACCAGAAGCCATGGATTATAGGCAACATCCGCACTGAGATAAAGGCTTGGGCTGTCGCTTTCAAGGAGCGGGACACTAATCAGGACACCTTTAAGAAATCCCGCTATGCCCTCCGATGAAACATCAAACAGGCAAAGTGTTAATACAGGACTAAGATTGAATCCTACTACACCGGCTCTGATACTCATCGGATGTGGCAGGGCTTGCAAACTATTACGGATTACAACTAGGTGTGTCCAAACTTTTGACTGGCACTATATGATGTGGATATAGTACATGTTGGATTGTACATGTGGATAATATGTTGGATTATGAATAAGGCGACTTAATTATCTGACTGATTTTCATGCAGTGGACCATAAGTTAAAAAAATTGTGTAGCTGAGCTAATTGACTTATATGCGCGCTTCAAAGCAAGCAACATTGAAGCATGCATGACAGCACCAGCTGTTCCGGACGACTGTGTGATCACGCTCTCCGTAGCCGATGTGAGCAAGACCTTTAAACAGGTCAACATTCACAAGGCTGCAGGGCCATACGGATTACCAGGACATGTACTCCGAGCATGCGCTGACCAACTGGCAAGTGTCTTCACTGACATTTTCAACCTCTCCCTGACTGAGTCTCTAATATCTACATGTTTCAAGGAGACCACCATGGTCCCTGTGCCCAAGAACGCCAAGTTGCTTTGAAAGGCAGAGATGGTTGTGGAATCATGTAGTAACCAAAAAAAGTGTTAGACAAATCAAAATATATTTTATATTCTTCAAAGTAGCCACCCTTTGCCTTGCGGACAGCTTTGCACACACTTGGCATTCTCTCAACCAGCTTCATGAGGTAGTCACCTAGAATGCTTGAAGGAGTAGCCCACATACATTATGCTGAGCACTTGTTGGCTGCTTTTCCTTCATTCTGCAGTCCAACTCATCCCAAACCATCTCATTTGGGTAGAGGTCGGGTAATTGTGGAGGCCAGGTCATCTGATGCAGCACTCCATCAGTCTCCTTGGTCAAATAGCCCTTACACAGCCTGGAGGTGTGTTTTGGGTCATTATCAGGTTGAAAAACAAAAGATAGTCCCCCTAAGCGCCAACCAGATGTGATATCACTGCAGAATGCTGTGGTAGCCATGCTGGTTAAGTGTGCCTTGATAAATCACAGACTGTGTCATCAGCAAAGCACCCCCCACGCCATCACACCACCTCCTCCATGCGTCACGTTGGGAACCACACATGCGGAGATCATCCGTTCACCAAGAATCTCAAATTTGGACTCATCAGACCAAAAGGACAGATTTCCACTGGTCTAATGTCCATTGTTTGTGTTTCTTGGCCCAAACAAGTCTCTTCTTCTGATTGGTGTCCTTTAATAGTGGTTTCTTTGCAGCAATTCGACCATGAAGGCCTGATCACTCAGTCTCTGAACAGTTGATGTGTCTGTTACTTTTATTTGGGCTGCAATCTGAGGTGCATTTAACTCTAATGAACTTATCCTCTGCAGCAGAGGTAACTCTGGGTCTTTCTTTGGTGTGAGAGCCAGTTTCATCATAGCGCTTGATGGTTTTTGCAACTGCACTTGAAGGAACTTTCAAAGTTCTTGAAATGTTCCGTATTGACTGACCTTCATGTCTTAAAGTAATGATGGACTGTAGTTTCTCTTTGCTTATTTGAGCTGTTCTTACCATAATATGGACTTGGTATTTTACCAAATAGCGCTATCTTCTGTATACCACCCCTACCTTGTCACAACACAATTGATTGGCTCAAACTCATTAAAAAGGAAATAAATTCCACAAATTAACTTTTAACAAGGCACACCTGTTAATTGAAATGCCTTCCAGGTGACTACCTGGAACGACTCCAACACCATCATTAAGTTTGCTGACGACACAATGGTGGCAGGCCTGATCACTGACAACGTTGCGACAGCCTATAGGGAGGTCAGAGACCTGGCAGTGTGGTGCCAGGACAACAACTTCTCCCTCAACGCGAGCAAGACAAAAGGAGCTGATCGTGGACTACAGGAAAAGGAGGGCCGAGCACGCCCCCATTCACATCATCAACGGGGCTGTAGTGGAGCGGGTCGATAGCTTCAAATTCCTTGGTGTCCACATCACCAACAAACCATCATGGTCCAAACACACCAAGATAGTAGTGAAAAGGGCACGACAACAACTATTCCCCCTCAGGAGACTGAAAAGATTTTGCATGGGTCCTCAGATCCTAAAAAAGTTACACAGCTGCACCATCGAGAGCATCCTGACTGGTTGAATCACTACCTGGTATGGCAACTGCCCGACCGCAAGGCGCTACAGAGGGTAGTGCGTACGGCCCAATACATCACTGGGGCCAAGCGTCATGCCATCCAGGACCTCTATACCAGGCGGTGTCAGAGGAAGGTCCTAAAAATTGTCAAAGACTTCAGCCACCCAAGTTATAGACTGTTTTCTCTGCTACCGCATAGCAAGTGGTACCCGGAGAGCCAAGTCTAAGTCCAAAAGGCTCCTTAACAGCTTGTATCCCCAAGCCATATGAATGCTGAACAGTTAATCAAATGGCTACCCGTACTATTTACATTGACTACCTTTTTTACGCTGCTGCTACTCGCTGTTTATTATCTATGCAGTCACTTTACCCCTACCTACATGTACATATGACATCAATTACCTCAAATAATCCGTACCCCTGCACATTAACTCGGTAGCGATACCTCCTGTATATAGCCTCGTAAATGTTATGTTTTTTTTAATTATTTTTTTCTCTCGTTTATTTAGCAAATATTTTCTTACTCTGCATTGTTGGTTAAGGCTTGTAAGTAAGCATTATATGCCAAGGTCTACCCACTAGAGGTTGCCCGAATTATGATTTTTCAACACCGATACTGATTATTGGAGGACCAAAAAAAGCCGATACCGATTTATATATATATTTGTAATAATGACAATTACAACAATATTGAATAAACACGTTTATTTTAACTTAATATAATACATAAATAAAATCTATTTAGTCTCAAATAAATGAAACATGCTAAATTTGGTTTAAATACTTCTCCAACACTGTGTTTTTGCATTAAGTAAAAGTGCAATATGTGCCATGTAAAAAAAAGCTAACGTTTAAGTTCCTTGCTCAGAACATATGAAAGCTGGTGGTTCAATATTCCCAGTTCTTTAATATTCCCAGTTAAGAAGTTTTAGGTTGTAGTTATTATAGAAATCATGACACGTCAACTATTTATCTCTATACCATTTGTATTTCATATACCTTTGACTATTGGATGTTCTTATAGGCACTTTAGTATTGCCAGCCTAATCTCAGGAGTTGATAGGCTTGAAGTCATAAACAGCGCTGTGCTTCAAGCATTGCTAAGAGCTGCTGGCAAACGCAGTAAAGTTTGAATGAATGCTTACAAGCATGCTGCTGCCTACTACTGCTCAGTCAGACTGCTCTAACAAATATGAGCCTTTGGTCAATAATATGGTCAAATCCGGAAACTATAATTTCGAAAACAAAACGTTTATTCTTTCAGTGAAATACGGAACCATTCCGTATTTTATCGAACCGGTGGCAACCCTAAGTCTAAATATTGCTGTTACATTGCACAACCTTCAATGTAATGTAAATTAGTTCGCAACGAGCCAGGCGGCCAAAACTGTTGCATATACCCTGACTCTGCTTGCACTGAACGCAAGAGAAGTGACACAATTTCCCTAGTTAATAATGCCTGCTAACATTCATTTATTTTAACTAAATATGCAGGTTTAAAAATATATACAGTTGAAGTCGGAAGTTTACATACACCTTAGCCAAATGCATTTAAAAACTCAGTTTCACAATTCCTGACATTTAATCGAGTAAAAATTCTAGGTCTTAGGTCAGTTAGGATCACCACTTTATTTTAAGAATGTGAAATGCCAGAATTATAGTAGAGAGTGATTTATTTCAGCTTTTATTTATTTCATCACATTCCCAGTGGGTCAGAAGTTTACATACACTCAATTAGTATTTGGTAGCATTGCCTTTAAATTGTTTAACTTGTGTCAAATGTTTCAGGTAGCCTTCCACAAGCTTCCCACAATAAGTTGGGTGAATTTTGGCCCATTCCTCCTGACAGAGCTGGTGTAACTGAGTTAGGTTTGTAGGCCTCCTTGCTCGCACACACTTTTTCAGTTCTGCCCACAAATGTTCTATAGGATTGAGGTCAGGGCTTTGTGATGGCCACTCCAATACCTTGACTTTGTTGTCCTTACGCCATTTTGCCACAACTTTGGAAGTATGCTTGGGGTCATTGTCCATTTGGAAGACCCATTTGCGACCAAGCTTTAACTTCCTGACTGATGTCTTGAGATGTTGCTTCAATATATCCACATAATGTTCCATCCTCATGATGCCATCTATTTTGTGAAGTGCACCAGTCCCTCCTGCAGCAAAGCACCCCCACAACATGATGCTGCCAACCCCGTGCTTCACAGTTGGGATGGTGTTCTTCGGCTTGCAAGCCTCCCCCTTTTTCCTCCAAACATAACGATGGTCATTATGGCCAAACAGTTCTATTTTTGTTTCATCAGACCAGAGGACATTTCTCCAAAAAGTACAATCTTTGTCCCCATGTGCAGTTGCAAACCGTAGCCTGGCTTTTTTTATGGCAGTTTTGGAGCCGTGGCTTCTTCCTTGCTGAGCGGCCTTTCAGGTTATGACGAAAAATGACTCGTTTTACTGTGGATATAGATACTTTTGTACCCGTTTCCTCCAGCATCTTCACAAGGTCCTTTGTTGTTCTGGGATTGATTTGCACTTTTCGCACCAAAGTACGTTCATCTCTAGGAGACAGAACGCGTCTCCTTCCTGAGCGATATGACGGCTGCGTGGTCCCATGGTGTTTATACTTGCGTACTATTGTTTGTACAGATGAACGTGGTACCTTCAGGCATTTGGAAATTGCTCCCAAGGATGAACCAGACTTGTGGAGGTCTACAATTTGTTTTCTGAAGTCTTGGCTGATTTATTTTGATTTTCCCATGATGTCAAGCAGAGGCACTGAGTTTGAAGGTAGGCCTTGAAATACATCCACAGGTAAACCTCCAATTGACTCAAATGATGTCAATTAGCCTATCAGAATCATCTAAAGCCATGACATAATTTTCTTAGTGTATCTAAAGCCATCTAAAGCCAACTTAGTGTATGTAAACTTATGACCCACTAGAATTGTGATACAGTGAATTATAAGTGAAATAATCTGTCTGTAAACAATTGTTATGGTTAGGTACATTTGTGCAAAGATTGTGCTTTTTTCAGCAATGCGCTTTTGTTAAATCACCCGTTTGGCTTAGTTGAAGTAGGCTGTGATTCGATGATAAATTAACAGCCACCGCATTGATTATATGCAACGCAAGACAACCTAGTTAACCTAGTAATATCATCAACCATGTGTAGTTAATTAGTGAATATGTGAAGATTGATTGTTTTTTTATAAGGTAAGTTTAATGCTAGCTAGCACCTTACTGTGGCTCCTTGCTGCACTCGCGTAACAGGTGGTCAGCCTGCCACACAGTTTCCTCGTGGATTGCAATGTAAATCGGCCATAATCGGCATCTTAAAAATGCTGATTACCGGTTGTTGTGAAAACTTGAAATCGGCCCTAATTAAAATCAGCCATGCCGATTAATCGGTCGACCTCGACTACCTACACCTGCAGTATTTGACGCATGTGACAAATAACATTTCATTTGAGGGTGTCACAAATCAAAAGAGTACCACGCGCTCTCCCAAAAGCTTGGATGGTGAGTAAAACCCACAAATTCAGACAAACAAAGAGGTAATGGATTGCATTCAAATATGTCACAAAGCTTACTTCATATTCAATGTTTTACATTTTTTACTGCATCAGGGATTTCGGCACAGAGGTATCGGCTTTACAGCCATATATGTCCTTATCCAGTCCCAATTCCTCCTTCCATTAATTCTTATTAACCCAAATCATACCACATACAGTGCATTCGTAAAGAATTCTGACCCCTTGTCTTTTTCCACATTGTTACGTTAGCCTTATTCTAAAATTGATTAAATTGTTTTTTCTTTCATCAATCTACACACAATACCCCAAAATAACAAAGCAAAAACAGTTTATTTTATTTGTGCACATTTATTTAAAAAAATGTAAAACTGAAATGTCACATTTTACATGAATATTCAGACTCTTTACTCAGTACTTTGTTATAGCACCTTTGGCAGTGATTTACAGCCTCGAGTCTTCTTGGGTATGACGCTACAAGCTTGGCACACCGGTAATTGGAGTTTCTCCCATTCAGATCCTCTCAAGCTCTGTGAGGTTAGATGGAGAGCTTTGCTGCACAGCCATTTTCAATCGTGTTCACTTCTGCGTTGTCTTGGCTGTGTGCTTAGGGTTGTTGTTCTGTTGGAAGGTGAACCTTCGCCCCAGTCTGAGGTCCTGATCGCTCTGAGGCAGGTTTTCATCAAGGATCTCTGTACTTTGCTCCATTCATCTTTCCCTCGATCGGGACTAGTCTCACAGTCCCTGCCGCTGAAAAACATCCCCACAGCATGATGCAGTCACCACCATGCTTCACCGTAGGGATGGTGCCAGGTTTCCTCCAGATGTGACGCTTGGCATTCAGGCCAAAGAGTTCAATCTTGGTTTCATCAGACCAGAGAATCTTGTTACTCATGGTCTGAGAGTCCTTTAGGTGCCTTTTGGAAAACTCCAAGCGGGCGGTTACTGAGGGGTGCCTTCTGTTTGGCCATTCTACCATAAAGGCCTGATTGGTGGAGTGCTGCAGAGATGGTTGGCCTTCTGGAAGGTTCTCCCATCTCCGCAGAGGAACTCTGTAGCTCTGTCAGTGACCATCGGGTTTTGGTCACCTCCCTGATCAAGGCCCTTCTCCCTCGATTGCTCAGTTTGGTTGGGCGGCCAGCTCAAGGAAGAGTCTTGGTGGTTCCAAACTTCTTCCATTTAAGAATGATGGAGGCCACTGTGTTCTTGGACTGTCAATGCTGCAGAAATGTGGTACCCTTCCCCATATCTGTGCCTTGACACAATCCTGTCTCGAGCTCTACGGATAATTCCTTCGACCTCATTCCTTGATTTTTGCTTTGACATGCACTGTCAACTGTGCGACCTTATATAGACAGATGTGTGCCTTTCCAAATCATGTCCAATCAATTGAATTTACCACAGGTGGACTCCAATCAAGTTGGAGAAACATTTCAGGGATGATCAATGGAAACAGGATGCACCTGAGCTGAATTTCGAGTCTCATAGCAAAGGGGCTGAATAATTATGTAAATAAGGTATCAGTTTTTGTTTTTTTATACATTTGCAAAAATGTCTAAACCTGTTTTCGCTTTGTCATTATGGGGTATTGTGTGTAGATTGATGAGGATTTGTATTTATTCAACCCATTTTAGAATAAGGCTGTAACGTAACAAAATGTGGAAAAAGGGAAGGGGTCTAAAGACGTTACGAATGCACTGTAATCAAAGGCTTGGCTACAGTCTGACAGACTCATCAGTGCCTGAACTCCTCACAACGCAGAACCTTGCCTTCTGATATGAGCTTTATGTCCCTCTGTACTTACTGTAGTGGCTTGACCCCTGAGTGGCGCATCTGGTGCACAGACAGGTGCTTCCTCTGCTTGAAGGTCTGACCACACTGGTCACAGATGTAGTTCCTCACCTCTGGAAAAGGGTCAAACTTAAAGGTCCAATGCAGCTGTTTTTATCTCAATATCAAATTATTTCTGGGTAGCAATTAAGTACCTTACTGTGATTGTTTCAACTAACATTGTCGCAAAGAGCAATTTCTCAAGCAATAATTTTGCTTGGACTGTTTGGGAGTGGTCTGAGTGGGGAGGGGAAAAACGAAAACTGAAAACTATCTTACTGTCAGAGAGGTTTGAAACTCTATTAAATAATTCACTGGCTAGTGATGTCACTAGGCAGGCCAAAACTCCATCCCACCAAAACAGGCGGTCTTTTCAAACAGCTCTTACACTAAAAGGGCATCATCATCATTTTCACAATTTCACAGTATTATTATATAAATATAAAACAGGATTATCACATTTTTGACTGCACTGGGCCTTTTAATACAAGCACACAAACATCTCTCAGGTTGCGCCCAAATGGCACCCTAATCCCTATATTGTACAATATGCTTGACCAGGGCACAAAGAGATTAGCCTTAGTCCTCAGTATTAGCCAGTCCAAACCTACCTGTGTGGATGAGTTTCACGTGTCGCTGCAAGTAGCGGTCAATCATGAAGACCTTGTTGCAGCCAGGGTGAGGGCAGGGTCGCTCACGGATCTCTTCATGGTGCTCCTTAATGTGTTTCTGTACCCCACAGATAAAAACAGCTCTCAGAAATCACTTATGTATTAATAGAAATGGTCATGGCCATAAGAGGATAAGCAGTGCCGTAAGGATGACTTGTATCTGACCTTCATGCCGTCTGCTCCTCGGTACACAGCTGAGCAGCCCTGGTACGGACATTTGTAGATATTGGGCAGCTCCTCTCTGAAAACAAAAAACAAACATGGATATTTCACATGTATTACTCTCCACTACCAGCTACACTCCAATTCAAGATTTTAACATCTGTTCTACTACAAAGATCTGGTGCTTTGGCCCCCAGACAGCTTCTACCGTACCTTTCTGACTTGATTGGCTTCTTCCAACCAGGCTTGGGTCCTGGCTTCTTTCTAACTTTAGGCTCCTTGGGAGTTTTTGCTTCTTTTCTTCTGGTTCTCTTCTTCGGGGAGGCAACTCTGCAAGCCATGGGAAAGGGGAGAAAACACTCATGCATTTGATGCCCTTTTTTCCACTACCAATGTTGCTCTTACTGTGCTCTTACTGTCCACTTATGTGTTACTATGTTATTACTGTGTGTATCAATACGAATTGTTCCATGTACATTATTTTGCTTTGATATACAAAATAGCTAGAACCCACATCAATCCACTCACTTCTTTTCTGGGTATGGTTCAAATAATTCATCAGAGGATCCACTTTTCCTTTTATCTTCCAACTCATCCTCACTGGACATGTTCCTAAGGTTTCACATGAACACACACAGCCTATAGTTTAACCAATCTGAACTTCCCAGAATTGTAGAACTTGAACCATGTGTGTCATTGTTGACTCACCGGTCATATAGGTCAATGTCACCTGTCCTGTCCATGAGTGGGGCTGGTGCAGGGGAGGGTGTCTCCTTAGCAAAGAGAAATTCTAGGAACAAGAGGGTCAAAACATAAGATGGTAACCACCTACAAAGAGTCACATTTCAATGCAATCAAGACTATACTTAATTGAATACTGAAATTAAATATGGTGTGTTCCCGTTTCTCAGTGTAATTTTGAGGCACCAAAAGCTGTCTCACCATCTGCACTGGTGGTAGTAGCATCAGTGTTGATGGACCTCTGAGTCAGTGGGGTAGCAGCTGGACTGGCCTGGGGCATGGTGGTGTTGACAGGGTTTCGGTTCCCTCTTGGCTGCTCCTCAGCTTCCAGTAGGGGATCACACCCAGTGTGTCCAGGATTTGCTCTGGTCTGTGTGTCCATCATGTAACTATGTCCATCCACACACGCCCAGACAGCCCTTACTGAGCCCCAACACTGCCCCTCCAGCACTTCTTTCAGGGCAGGGCAGGAGCGGCAGTCCTCTGCATGGTGGTGGGCCCAGGACACCAGGCTGTGGAGACACTTGGGATCGGAGGGGATGGAGAATGCTGGGAGAGGGAGGGCTGGTTGTCAGGTTGGAGGAAAGAGAAATGGGACATTTAGTAAGTGGTTATCTCTGCGTATCAAAATCTGGTAATCATCTTGTCCTGATGGAATGTATCTACTTACACAACAAGCTGGGACGCACTGTTGATTGAGAGCACTCTGAACTTTTCCTGAAACCAAAATCAACATCATGTTTTGATTTCACTGCTCATTACTGACCCTCCTATAGGTTTACAATCGCCGCTCTCTACCCTGTGACATTACAATTGCTCGCATTTGTCCTCACCTGTCTCTGGTGTGCACATTCACAGATGGCAAGAGGTTTACTCTCTGCAGAAATGTGAGCAGGATAGTGTGGCACTTGTAGAATTTTGTATGGCAGTTCTTGCAGACAAATTGTGAGAGACGTGGGTCACGGTTCAGTGGCACTCCCACTAGGCGCTGAAAGTCTGTGTAGAAAAGCAGGGGCGACTGGGCTGGCTCTGTCTGGTCAGGGACCCCCTCCAGCTCTCCTGGCCACTTGTCAAAGGCATGCCGCAGCCTCCGAGGTGAGAACTTTCCATGACAGAGTCGACAGAATGCAGTGCTGAGTCTGCCCATACCTGTTGGAAGAGTCAAGGAGGTTGCATTTGAGAAAGTGTAAGAGCTGATCCTTTACCTTGTGGAAATAAAAACACATGACAACCGGTCATTGACGTCAATCTAGACTGATCTGTCAAGAATTTTGCTGGGGACTCACCTGATTTCTTTGATCTATTCTCTGGATGCTCCTCCCCTTCTATCTCCACAACTGACACAGTTGTGCTCAATTGTAATCTTGCAGATCTGTCGCTTGGACCAACATCCTCGAAACCTCCATCACATGCAACTGATGGTGGAGTTGTTTTCACAGCATTCTTTGGTCTTTCTCGCCGCCCAGCAGGTTTCTTGACTCCAGCCACTGACTGAGTCTGGCTTCTCTGTCCTTCTGCCACATCGGGTAGCCGCGCTCGTCTCCCTCTCTTCTTCATTACACAGAGTCCTAAAGAGGATCCTAAAGAAAAGTCCTGTCAATATAATGTGGCAGTAGCTTTCAAAGTAACTTGAGTCTTACATGGGGAGCGCTGTTATCAGTATAGCTGTTTAAAACCCAAAGTTGATCTGCAGCTGCGACTTCCAATGAGGAGAACACGATTCGCCTCAAATTCTAGCAGTCATTTGTAGTTTTAACATTTAGTTGGTTGGTGGTTTAGTAAAATATACATTGTCGATTTAACAGTAACACAATATCGTAAAGCACGAACAGGAAGCGGTTTCTATTGAAACACGAAACCCGGAAGTAATAAAAAAATTACGCCGATAGAACAATAAGACATATATTTCACCAGATGTATAAATGTGAAGCATCCGGTTGGCGTTTCCACTCACTACCAAATATGGTAACACATTCTGCAAATGTTCTCATCATCAATGAAACATTTGATCTCAATACAGTTTAAAGTTACCATGACTAAAATCGGTTACGAACAGAGTGGACAATTCTTTGTAGACTTTACCCTTTTTATTTAAAAAATCGCTATGTTTAGGAGTGCAAAGGGCGATTTGAGTTCTTGCACACGCGCACTTCACAGAGTAGGCGTTCCCTATCAATAGTAGTATACGTTCTAGAACACAGCAATAGGATCTTGCTAGCTCTTGCTTGGCTCTGCCCCCTCCTTGCTTGTTCTTCCCACTATGACTATTTGTTTCCCATAGAACACAGCCTGTCGGATCCAATCTTGGGTTAGTTATTTAAAAAATCTGTAGCGCCATCTTGCGGCTGTTGAAATATATACTTCCGTTCGTTCATGCAGAGTTTACATCCGGAACGATTGGTCACAACAATAACAACAACCACCACCATGGCAGCAGCTGGCGCTGACATGAAGCCCCTTCAAAATGCCATGAAAATAGCTAAAGTGGCTATACAATTGGACGCAGGGAACCGACATAAGGTATTCTAATGTCAAGCTTTCAATACCCTTACGAAAAAGGATGGAGTCAGAGTGCAGTATAACTTCACTATGCTGCAAATCCTGCCTCCAAAATATATATATATTTTTTACTGCAATATGTTTTATGTGTGACTGCAGTTACACTACAATTGCAGTTCGACTGCAGTTATGCGTCCAAAATACCACAATCGACAGCAGTTTCAAAACTGCGATCTTTTTTGTAAGGTTTGATTTAGAATTACAGTGGTGAACGAGTTTTATAGCCACGAGATATGCTTCGTTGATGACGTAAACAATGCAACATTCTTGTTACATACAGTAGCTAGTTGGTGAGTTGGTATAATGTGCTACCTCTGTTGTAATGCTTGTATTGTAATGTTTCTACAGTAGCCTACTGTTGTAAGTTTACAGCTTAATTTTTTTCTCTAGGAGGCTTACTGTGAATACTTGAGGAGTATCAACTTCATCTCCCACTCACTTTTGGAGGATGCTGTATCGAGGCGTAAGATGAGACGTGGACAATATTCCATTATGCAAAACTAAATAAATCTAATTTCATTCAAGAGGTGCTCTGTAGATAAGAGCTGTTATGGTGCTTTCAGGATGGGACTGCAACTACATCTTTATGCCTGACAGTCACTGAGCATAAAGACATCTAAGCTCAATCAATCAAGATACTATGACGTGTGTCATCTTTCTCCACTCCATTCAACGCTGCCAGGGCAGGTCTATAAGTCATTTTAGAACAGTATTTCCCAACCCTGGTCCTTGAGTACCCCCAACAGTAAGCAGTTTCATTGTAGCCCTTGACAAACACACCTCATTCAACTCATTGAGGGCTAGATGATTAGTTGAATCAGGCGTGCTTGTACAATAAACATGTGTACTGTTGGGGGTACTTGAGGACAAGGTTTGGGAAACACTGTTTTAGAAGGTAGAAAATAAACAATTGAACAAGTTCTGGAGTAAGTAGTTGACTGTGTTTGTAGACAAGCACAGGATTACCTCACACATTGATTCATTTACTCTCTCCTGAAATAATCAACAACACTAAAGAATGACTGTATCAACCTTGATGATGTAGATACTGAGATTTAATCAGTTCTTAGCATCGATTGTTTTAATTTAGTTGCAGTGGGTAGTGGTTACCAGTCGTAAAATGTTGCTTTTCTCTTCTGCTATTTTGATTTTCTTTACTCATCCAGAGGGAGAGATAGTAGCAGTAGAGGTGGAAAAGATGTTGAGGCTGGCTGAGCAGTGTTTGGAGAGAGCCAAGTCCTCCTTCATAGGAAGGAGAGATGAACCTGCAACCCCTACCTCCTACACGACACCTATCAACTTGGCAGCACTCAGCCTGACCACAGCCTTAGCAGTAAGCCCTGGAAAGATTGGTAAATATATTTAGCCCCAAATTTTGCAAAGTTTTTCAAATGACTTTTTCCCGAAACGTGTCAACCTCCTGTCCCTCCTCCAGTTTCGCCACAACCACAAGAGCCGGTTATTTACTCGGTGCCTAAACATAACCCCAGGCCTGGACAGCGCAGAGTTCTCTCTGAGGGTGGAGGGGAGGTCACCACCTTCCTGCCCCCAGAAGTCTTCCAGAGTTTGCAGATAGTGGAGTCACAGGATACCAGGAAGTGAGTTGTTGTCAGAGAAATTGGGGACTAAACAATCAAGGGACAAAAAGGAGAGTTCTAGAAATAGCCACTCAGTGAAATAGAAGGACGCTCTCTGATTACTGTATTCATGAGATGCCTACATCAGAAGTCACTCTTATCAGTGAATGGTTGTCATCGTAGAACTTTGTTAAATTGTTGAAGAGGTCGATGATTAATACAGAGTTGATTTAATACAGAGTATTCAAATAGTGCAGAACTGAAATTCACATTGTAAGCCACCGCAGTCATAGACTTGATACATTTTATACCTTTGGTAACATGTGACTTAACATTTTTGTATGTTTTTGTGTGTATTAAAGGGAGCTTACACCCATAGAGGAGGCCTCGCGGTTGAACCAGAAGTTGAAAGAAAATTATGAAGCTCGTCTGGCCCGACTCCCCCCTGCTCAGGCCCGTACACAGAAAACTTCCCTGGTCAGTCTTTGTGTTTGTGTGTTATTCACTTATACCAAAGAGACACCACATTCAGTTTAACCAAACTTTACATTGCAACCATGATTTTAGAATAGCCCCAAAGTTGGATAAATTGAAGGATCTTGTAAATTTAACTGGCTGCTATTTTAATTCACAGTTGTGTGTCAGATTACAGTAGAACACCGAAGCAAAGCAGAAAGGTTGTGAGATTCACACAGCTGTTATATCCACTACATATGAGTTTGACACACACACACATGAGTACCATCTGATGTTGGTATGAGGCAGAGTTGGATCCAACAAGAACTCAGCATCTTGTTTCCTCTACATTAATTATGTCCATCAGTTCTGAGACTCTGCTATGGTGGGTATTTAGAGCAGTAGACTTGCAGAAAACAGCTTCGAATGAAGTAGTCTGATAACATGGAAATAAGAAATTATTCATGCTTGACGCAAGTGTACTCATTGATTTATCTATTTCATATTTATTTTTAAATATAATACTCTGGGTTTTGCATTGAAGCACAATCGCATGCATGCACGAGACTAGTGTCATGTGAATCCATACAAGGTTCACGCCCCTTCAAGGTGATTAGGGATTCGATTCGTTTGGACTTTATTTGGCGCGCCACACGCTCTTGTTGGATTCGAGTTTTAGTTGAGAAATCAACAGGATTAGTGACTCACTCTAAGGTTAGAGATTGAGGCGAAATACGGTCAGAATACAAACGACAGCGGGCAGCTTTTTTTTGTCTTCCTCTTCATGATCGCGTTGTCGTGTCCTTCAAGGAATACTAGTTTTACTTTTCCACGCGTTTTAGTCGCTTAGAACAAAAAAGATTTGAAATCCCACGATTTAGATGCCAAGAATGTTTCGGCGACATAACGGCCAAATGGATCTGCGGGCTCATTGGGAAAAATTGAAGGAATTTGTGAAGGTACTTTTTATGTCCATGTAGTTTTATTGTTTCAGTTACGTTTTACCCACACACTACTATACAAGATGTATGCCGCGTTTAAAACAACTGGGAACTCGGAAATCTCAGACTTTAGTGCGTTCACGACAACTCTTTTCGAGGTTCTCAGTTGTCTTGAAAGCACCAGTAGCACAGACTACTGCACATGTACTCACAGGGTGACTAGTAAGCATTTCACTGTAAGGTATACTACACCTGTTGCATTCGGCGCACGTGACAAATAAACGTTGATTTGATTTAGTAGTAGGATCGTTCCCAATGAGAGCGATATATACACTATACATACAAAGGTATGTGGACACACCTTCAAATGAGTGGATTTGGTTATTTCAGCCACACCTGTTGCAGACCGGTATAATTTCGACCACAGAGCCATGCAATCTCCATAGACAAACACTGATAGTAGAATGCCCTTACTGAAGAGCGCAGTGATTTTCCAACGTGGCACCATCATAGGATGGTCTTGGGCTTTTGACCATTTCTTCGGATTCCTCATGTCTAACTCATTGTTAGAAAAAGTTTGGTCCAGTTATATATTTATGAGGTATTATACACTGAGTGTACAAAACATTGAGAACCTGCTCTTTCCATGACTTAGCTTTCACCTGGATTCACCTGGTCAGTCTGATGTCACTTGTTAAATCCGATTCAATCAGTGTAGCTGAAGGGGAGGAGACAGATTAAATAAGGATTTTCTTAACCCTTGAGACAATTGAGACATGGATTTTGTATGTGTGCCATTGAGACAAAATATTGAAGTTCCTTTGAACAGGGTATGGTAGTAGGTGCCAGACGCACCAGTATGTGTGTCAAGAACTGCAACGCTGCTGGGGTTTTCCACGCTCAACAGCATCCTGTGTGTATCAAGAATGGTCTACCACCCAAAGGACATCTAGCCAACATGACACAATGCGGGGGGTCAATCATTTCTTGTGCTTTTTGAGGTGGAACGACCCAGTAGAAGTGACCTCTCCAGGAGCTTACTCAAGTGCAATCAATGACCCTTAACCTATGAAGTTTTGTTGTTCAGACCCTGATGAGCCATATAATGCAATCGGCCAACAGTCAGCCTACCTCAGGCAATTACTGGTTGTAGTGTTGAGGTGATAACATTTTATGTTTACCTTTCAACTAGAATTCTTCCTCCTGGAAAATATTACTTGTCTTATCTCTCACACATTTCTGACATGCATGTATCATCTCTTGAAGTAGTCTGGAAATGTAAAATATTAATACATTTTCTTTCAACGCAGACACTCTCTCTTCAGAGGCAGATGATGGAGAACCTGATCATTGCCAAGGCCAGGCAAGATGCTGTATCCTTCTGTTAATGTGGACTTTCGGGGTCAGTTTGATATTATATAAGTCTAGGAGTCAATTGGGTAAGAATGTCCACTTGATTAAGTTACACCAGGATCCAAATTATGGCATCATGGCTGAATGAGCCTTACCTGTGATCCTTGGTAAACACATTCCAGACACCCCATGTTATGTCTCCTGTAACTGTGTCATAAGAGGACCCTCAAGTTACATCATCTATTATAGTGACTGACCTGTTAGTGTTGTTTGAAAGTAGCTACCTTCTGAGAGAATTTATGCTATTGGTTATCCATGGGGATAGGCATGTAGCTTTGGGGTGAGCTGCTGTTTTATGTTTAGATCCAGTGGACATTTGGGAAGGGTTCCTTAATACGTGTGAAGCTCCAAAGGAAGATGGAGGAGAGGAGACTGCGGCTGCAGGAGGAGGCCAACAGGTGAGCATTTGTCCCCTCTGACAGTAGAACTCGGTACACATCACAGTTCAAGACTGTTGAATGGCTTTACAGGTGAACCACATCAGTAATGTCTGTAGTATAAGTGCTGCTACTTTGTAGGAATTGGAATAAGAACAGAAACCTGACACTTGTGTATTTGCAGTTAAGTTTAGAATACTTCAAAACCATTTCCCCTCATTAACCACTCAATCCACCCTTAATTTAAGTCTTCTGATATGTAGTATGAAAGTAATTGAAATGGTGCTTGGAGCTGAGCTCCAGTTGCATCCATGTATCTGAGTAAGGGCTACTGAGTGGCACAGGGGTCTAAGGCACTGCATCTGAGTGCTTGAGGCGTCACTACAGACACCCTGGTTTGATTCCAGGCTGTATCACAACCGGCCGTGATTGGGAGTCCCATAGGGCCCAGCGTTGGCCGTCATTATAAATAAGAATCTGTTAACTGACTTGCCTGGTTAAATAAAGGTTAAATAAAAAAATCAATGTGTCTGTGCTGTATGCAGGAGGTTTGCCGCATCTGGAACAATTACTGCAGAAGAACAGGAGCAACGTGTTCTGTACACAAATGTTTTGGAATATGAACAAGATCATGTGAGTTCAAAGTGCAGTGACAACTTGACAAGTCATTGTGTCGATAAGTGAACTTTAGTGTTTCCTGTCGAGTTGTCCTCATCCTGTGTATGTTTGACTTATAGGACTGGCCCAAGCTATGGAAAGCCAACATTAAGAAAAATCCTAATGATGCCACATTGGTTTCCGGGCTTGTTTCATGTCTTCTCAGGTACCAAACACGAGGCCGCACAAGGCAGTCCTAGTCCTATATTTTGCCATACATAATGTTGCTTAATTTCCTTTTGAATAGAGGAGTAATTTTTATTGTGTGCTTTGTGTGTATCCTAGCTGTCCAGACCACCCTGTGATGATGCTACTGAAAAGGCTCCAGTACAGAGTTTACAACAGGCTCTACCCAATCGTGAGTAAGAGTCTCCCTGCAAGTCCTGCCCTGCCCATGAAACCCTCCCACAGCGCTCAGAGCCTGTTGATGTCAGACTCTCATCAGAACGTGTCAAAATCAGAAGTGGGCCACAGTATGTCCTCCGATGCCTCTCTCAATATCTCCTTCTCCCATGACCATATTGCTAACGAGGAGGATAGTGATGGGCCCCATACACTGGACAGGGAGAATTCGTTTGAGGATCTGGAGCAGTTTCTGACACAGCTGGACTGGGCTCCATCACATGGGGACCCTGACGTGACCTTTGAACAGTCCCAGTTGGATCAGGAGGAGTCTCTCGTTCAAGACTTGGAGATGCGTGATCTCAAAGAACACCTCAAGGCTATTGTGAAGGACATCCATATTGCCATTGGTTAGTATGAGTTAAAATGTACTATGTAGTAGACCTCATGTTTTGCAGTGTTTTCTAATTGTTGAGGGAAATGTATGAAAATAACTTTGTTGCAGATCAACTGCTGTCGCTATGTCTGCTCTCCTTTGAGTGTCTGAACACAGCCAGTTCTAAGGACCTGTGTGTGGCCAGCATAGAAGAAGCCTTCTTCACTCCCCTCTGGAGCTCTTTGTTGGCTCTCTTCAGGTAATCTTCTGTCTTTTTCTTTTTGTAGCTATGATCACTTGCCCATATTTTGTGGCAAAAACTAGTGATTGGGGTTTTGAAATAATTTCATTATTCGAGTAGTATCATACATTTCTGTAGGATATCCAGATATTCGAATTACATGTGTGTTATTTTTTTTTTATACAACTTACGGTTTTAACCTAAGGACTGCTGGCACTCTATTGCTTAAGCTGCGGAGGGGTCAGTGTGTGTGAGAGGGAGAGCAGACAAAGGGAGAGGGAGAGGCGCCAAGGCAACTCGGTGACAGCCAAGACTAGCTAACTTGTAGCAGCCACAATGTTATTTATCATCCCATATAACAGTGCCTGTCTTGACTAGAGAAGCTAACCAGCTATAGCTATGTAGGCTAATTGAGGCCACATGCCGCTTTCTCCCCAACTCCATTCAGATAAAACAACAGCTTACCTGTTGGTTGCTCAGTGGTAGCCTACTCCTTCTCATTTCGCTAACTTTTCATTCTGTGATTTTATTCCATCTTGCATTGCGTTAGTGAACTATCACTCCACTTGCTACACTAAGTCTCTGCTGAATTTAATTAGCTAACATAAACAACAAGCTACACATGTGAAGGTTACCAGTTGACTACCGGTCTTTTTTATGGGGTGCACGTCATAAAACCTACATTGGAAAGTTTGATTTATTAAATTAATCATTTTAAATGTCATGGTATATCCTATATGTAACAATGTCACATGGATATCTTATTTACGTTTAGAAAAAGCATTTTCAGTGTTAAAAATCCAAGAATTCGAATACTAACGTCCGTTCGGATATTTGATATTCGAATAACCGTGCACATCCCTAGTAAAAGCTTCTTGTTTGCAAAGGGAGTTGGATGTCAGGCAGTGGTCGGTAGATGGCGTCAGTATGCTACAACTAGAAACTGTTCTTCTATTATCCTGCTGCATGGTTGATTATGCGTATCAGTGTAGTGAGATGATTAACATACCTGTGATTCAACCATTCCTTGACGTATTCAATCTAATGTCCATTTAGAAAGGTAGTTCAGTGTGAAGCTGGTGTCAGTCATGTCACACTACTTGTTGATTTGGCATGGTTACCTTTTGTATCTTTGTGTCCTGGACTATGAAGGAAGGTCCATAGAGAGAAGGAGCTGTCCTTTGAGTCCAGTATGAGGCTGTATCGGGATGCCTCACCTGGTGATGTTGGTGTCGCATCGAAACTGTACCCCCAGGACCCTGTCGTGCTGCATGGTTCCTACCCCTATGACTCGGCAGTGCAAGAGCTTCGCTTGCTGTGCAGAGATTGCTGTCCCCAGAGAAAGCTGGAGTGCATTGGTGAGTAAGACCCTCACTGGACAATGATAGTGTGGGAAGTGTTCTTTACATTGCTCATACCGCGGAAGCATTTAATTGGGGGGAAACCCCATGTTTCTCTGCTCCAATAACATCTAATACACAATGTTCTTTTAGTTCAGACAGGCTGGAATCTGTTTTGACTTGTTTGTGTGATGTTATTGATGTTTTCCATATGCCTACAGTTGGAAGTTTACATACACCTTAGCCAAATACATTTAAACTCAGTTTTTCACAATTCCTGACATTTAATCCTAGTACAAATTCCCTGTTTTAGGTCAGTTAGGATCACCACTTTATTTTAAGAATGTGAAATGCCAAAATAATAGCAGAGTGATTTATTTCTGCTTTTATTTCTTTCATCACATTCCCAGTGGGTCAGAAGTTTACATACACTCAATTAGTATTTGGTAGCATTGCCTTTTAAATTGTTTAGCTTGGGTCAAATGTTTCTGGTAGCCTTCCAGAAGCTTCCCACAATAAGTTGGGTGAATTTTGGCCCATTCCTCCTGACAGAGCTGGTGTAACTGAGTTAGGTTTGTAGGCCTCCTTGCTCGCACACACTTTTTCAGTTCTGCCCACAAATGTTCTATAGGATTGAGGTCAGGGCTTTGTGATGGCCACTCCAATACCTTGACTTTGTTGTCCTTAAGCCATTTTGCCACAACTTTGGAAGTATGCTTGGGGTCATTGTCCATTTGGAAGACCCATTTTCGACCTAGCTTTAACTTCCTGACTGATGTCTTGAGATGTTGCTTCAATATATCCACATCATTTTCGTCCCTCATGATGCCATCTATTTTGTGAAGTGCACCAGTCCCTCCTGCAGCAAAGCACCCCCACAACATGATGCTGCCACTCCCGTGCTTCACAGTTGGGATGGTGTTCTTTGGCTTGCAAGCATCCCCCTTTTTCCGTCAAACATAACGATGGTCATTATGGCCAAACAGTTCTATTTTTGTTTCATCAGACCAGAGAACATTTCTCCAAAAAGTACGATCTTTGTCCCCATGTACAGTTGCAAACCGTAGTCTGGCTTTTTTATGGCGGTTTTGGAGCATTGGCTTCTTCCTTGCTGAGCGGCCTTTCAGGTTATGTCAATATAGGACTCGTTTTACTGTGGATATAGATACTTTTGTACCTGTTTCCTCCAGCATCTTCACAAGGTCCTTTGCTGTTATTCTGGGATTGATGTATGCCGGCTGCGTGGTCCCATGGTATTTATGCTTGCGTACTATTGTTTGTACAGATGAACGTGGTACCTTCAGGCGTTTGGAAATTGCTCCCAAGGATGAACCAGACTTGTGGAGGTCTACAATTAGTTTTCTGAGGTCTTGGCTGATTTATTTTGATTTTCCCATGATGTCAAGCAAAGAGGCACTGAGTTTGAAGGTAGGCCTTGAAATACATCCACAGGTCCACCTCCAATTGACTCAAATGATGTCAATTAGCCTAACAGAAGCTTCTCAAGCCATGACATCATTTTCTGGAATTTTCCGAGCTGTTTAAAGGCAGTCAACTTAGTGTATGTAAACTTCTGACCCACTAGAATTGTAATGCAGTGAATTATAAGTGAAATAATCTGTCTGTAAACAATTGTCGGAAAAATTACTTGTCATGCACAAAGTAGATGTCCTAACCGAATTGCCAAAACTATTTTTCGTTATCAAGAAATTTGTGGAGTGGTTGAAAAACGAGTTTTAATGACTCCAACCTAAGTGTATGTAAACTTCCGACTTCAACTGTATGTGTTAGTCACCTTTTGTTTTGCGTCCTGTTCTGTTGCAGTTCGAACGTTGCGTCTGATCTGTGCTTGTGCTGAGGACTACTCCTGCCTTCATGAGGCAGAATCCAAAACCGCAGCCATGTGAGTGTAATACTACAACATTGCTTTTATGGATATGAACATGCTCACATGCTGGACCATGCTCGTTTCCCCTCAAATCTCTCACACAGTGCAAACAGTGTTATTTACAGTGCCTTCAGAAAGTATTCACACCTTGACTTTTTCCACATTTTGTTTCAATCTGAATTTAAAATGGACTAATTTGAGATTTTTATTGTCACTGGCCTACACACAATAAATATCCCATAATGTCAAAGTAGAAATGTTTTTACATTTTTTACAAATTAACAAAATAAAATAACTACCTCTATCCAACCACAAAAACCAGGGAGGTTTTCCAATGCCTCACAAAGGGCACCTATTGGTAAAAAAAAAAAAGGGAGACATTGAATGTCCCTTTGAGCATGGTGTTATTAATTACACTTTGGATGGTGTATCAATACACCCAGTCACTACAAAGATACAGGTATCCTTCCTAACTCATTTGCTGGAGAGGAAGGAAACTGCTCAGGGATTTCACCATAGGCCAAAGGTGACTTTAAAACAGTTTAACGGCTGTGATAGGAGAACTGAGGAGAGATCAACGACATTGTAGTTACTCCACAATACTAACCTAATTGACAGTGAAAAGGAAGCCTGTACAGAATACAATATTCCAAAACATGCATCCTGTTTGCTATAAGGCATTAAAGTAAAACTGCAAAAAATTTGGCAATGTTTGGGGCAAATACAACACATTACTGAGTACCACTCTCCATATTTTCAAGCACAGTGATGACTGGATCGTGTTATGGGTATACTTGTAAGTGTTAAGGACTAGGTAGTTTTTCAGGATAAAAAAAATGAATGGAGCTAAGCACAGGCAAGATCCTGGAGGAAAACCTGGTTGTCTGCTTTCCACCAGAAACTGGGAGATTAATTCCCCTTTCAGCAGGACAATAACCTAAAACACAATGTTGTGAATGTTCTTGAGTGGCCTAGTTACAGTTTTGACTTAAATATACTTGAATCTCTATGGCAAGACCTGAAAATGGTTATCTAGCAATGATCAACAACCAATTTGACTGAGCTTGAGGGATTTTGAAAAGAATAATGGGCCAATGTTGCATAATCCAGATGTGGAAAGCTCTTAGATACTTGCCCAGAAAGACTCATAGTTGTAATCTCTGCCAAAGGTGCTTCAACAAAGTATTGACTCACAGGCTGACTACAAAATCAATTTAGAAATCTATATTATTCACTTATTGCACCCACACTGCTCGCGCATGCCAACGAGCGTCTGCGTGGCCAAGGGCTTTAATAGAAGTCAGTTCTATTTCTGCCGCAGATCGAGCTGCAAGTCCTGCCTCTCCCATCTCTTCATTGGTTTATAGAAGCAGGTACCCACGTGCCATCTCCTCATTGGTTATACCCACATGGGTGACTGAAAGACAAAATAGGTCAGTGGCTGTAACACGGAAGCCAAACCGGCTGTTTGCGTGCGCAATCTTGCATAAATGTATTTTGTCCCCCCCAATCAAAAACGTGATCACGACACGCAGGTTAAAATAAACAAAATCTGAACCAATTATATTAATTTGAGAAACAGGTCAAAAAGCATTAAACATTTATGGCAATTTAGCTAGTTAGCTTGCACTAGCTAGAAAATGTGTCCTATTTATCTAGCTTGCTGTTGCTAGCTAATTTGTCCAGGGATATAAACATTGAGTTATTTTTTACCTGAAATGCACAAGGTCCTCTACTCCGCCAATTAATCCACACATAAAACGGTCAACTGAATCGTTTCTAGTGAACTCTCTTCCTTCCAGGCTTTTTCTTCTCTTGACTTTATATTGCGATTATAAGTAGCTAGCAACAGCAAGCTAGCTAAATAGGACAAATTAGCTATCAAGTGCTCACTGGATCAAGTGCTAGCTAAAATGCCATATGTTTAATGCTTTTCGACCTGTCCCCAAATTAATATAATTGGTCCAGAGTTTTTTGATATTTTAACCTGCGTGTCGTGATCACGTTTGGTGTGGGGGGAGAAAATACATTTATGCACGATGGCACACGCGCGCAGCCGGTTTGGGTTCTGTGTTTGTGGTGTGAATACTTATGTAAATTAGATTTCTGTATTTAATTTTCAATGTTTTCACTTTGTCATTATGGGGTATATTGTGTAGGGGATATATATTTAATACATTTTGGATTCAGGCTGTAACAACAAAATGTGGAATAAGTCAAGGGGTATGAATACTTTCTGAAGGCACTGTTTATTTAAAAAAAAAAAAAATGTATCTGCACTTTTCTGTGTTTGTGCTTTACACAGACTTATTGTACAGATATTTTTGGGGGAGTATCCAAATATAATTTAGGACCCCCTGCCTCGGTCAGTGGTCGCCTTGTCAGACTTCATCAGAGATCACTAAGGCCAGACACAGCAGGGGTCTGGCCAAGGATCACTGCCCCCTGCGGAGTGCCCCATCCTGGACGATCCTCAAAGTGGGTCGCCTTGTCTGGAACACACTCAGGCAGGGCCCTGCTAGCCTAGGAGCTGTGGATGGGAAAGCGGCTCTACTGGGCAACAGAAAGAGCTATAGGTCATAGACCATATAATGGGTATGCAGAGTGTAGACGTTAAGTTATTTGAGGTTGGGGGAGTAATGTAGTGAGAAAGTTTACTGGGTTGTTTGCTTGATTTAAGTAGTCTACTACTAGAAGAGAATTTAATGAGGCTTGCAGGAAACTGATGGGGTAGATCAAACGTTGAAGAGCCAGTCCACACGCTACCTAAATGACATCCAGTAAACGTCTGTCTGCATAAAATTCTAATTGAACTAAAGCCCTATTCACACGGGACCAGTATTACTAGAGAATGTCAGTTATGTAATTATTACCCCGGCATGTCTGTTTTTTCCAGTGGATTATTCAGACGGGTTTTGTTTTAGCAAACTGCCCTGTAATATGTTTTTCGCTCATTCACAATTGACCGTTATGACGGAAGCCTGGAGGCTCTTCTATGCGTGATGATATTTCAAATGTCTAGGGATAGCCTAATGTTGGCCTAATGGCCTTGAGTTCGGAGGAAGTCTAAATGAATAATCCATATCAATAAGAACTGTAACCTACACAGACATTTAATTACCTGATGGATTTGGCAATTTATCAATTAATTGCTCTGTATATTGTCCACTTCATCTTTTAAGAGACGTATGGCACTGGGAAAGTTGATATATGACAAAACAAATCATTCATCTGTAGGCTACATGCATAGCACTTTGTTTTAAGCATAAATTTGTTCCCATGTTCTTACCCAAACTGGGATTCAGCACCTGTTAAACCATGTAATATCCCTCAAAACACAGGGATGACGATTCGCACGGGATAAGTATTATTAGACGACCTTGGCATTTGCTGAAAAACAGTAGGTTTTTAGGGCTGTGATAACCTTCCTTCCAAGTAAAAATTACTGACATGGCAGATTCTGACGGGACTAAAATTACAGATATGGTGAATTTGTGCTCGTGCACATAATTACATGACCTTAGCTCCCCCAGTAAAACTTATCCCATCCGAATAGGGCTTAACAGTGAAATGCTTACTTACGGGCTCTTCCCAACAATGAAGAGAAATAATAGAAAACAATAATACAAGAAATAAATACACAATGAGTAATAACTTGGCTGTACAGTATACACGGGGTACCAGTACCGAGTCGATGTGCAGAGGTACGACGTAATTGCAAGCATTTCGCCACACATGCAATATCATTTGCTAAACACGTGTATGTGACCAATAAAATTAGATTTGAGTTAGATATGTACATATCGGTAGGTGTAAAGTGGCTAGGCAACAGGATAGATAATTAACAGTAGCAGCAGCTTATGTGAAGAGTCCGGAGTTAGCCCGGGTAGCTATTGATGAACTATTAAACTATTAAGCAGTCTCATGGCTTGATGGTAGAAGCTGTTCAGGGTCCTGTTTGTTCCAGACATGGTGCATTGGTACCGCTTGCCATGCGGTCTATGACTTGGGGGGCACCAGTCTTTGACTCCAGCCACCCATAGGCCCATTGCATGAACTTATATCAGGCATCTCTAAAACTAAAACTGTTTGAGGATGTGGGCTCCACGACCAACCAAACAAATCGTTCTCTCTCATTATGTTTGTTTGGTGCATTGAGGGCATAGCTCATGTAGTGCTGGCACAATTACCATGTAACCGACAGTTATGGGTGAAGACCATCATGAAAAACAATTGCCATCATAACCATTTAAAAAAGTTTTATTTTTGGAACAAACAGCTACCTGAAGACTGGATGGCTGGGAATTCTTGCGGTTGTCTGTTTCTGCAGTAACGTGGACTCTTATCAATGTGCTGAAACAAGCAAGGTGTTGTAGCAAAGGAGTCTTCGGTTGCCTAGTCAATGCCCCCAGAAGTCAGCAGCAGCATACGTAGAAATAGAATAAATGGGATGGCGTCCCCATTCAAGTCAATTATGGCATAATGGATGGACTGGTGGCCATTGCAAGTGTTCCCATAGGCGCAAAGCATGAAGTTAAAGCAGGAAGTGTACCCATCAATATGTGTTTGAGCCACATCAGTTAAAGTAGCAACGCGCATGCCCCACATTTGAGGATCTGTCTTTTTCAACCATCTTTTTTTCAGCCATCTCTGTTTTGAGGGGTGCAAAATCCACTTGTCACTAGGGTTGTTGCGGTGAAGTCATGAAGGCAGTCAAATTCCACGTGACCGTTTAGTTATGGTAATTGGGCTTTGCCAAGCTTTGATGCTGCTGATGGTCATCAGTAGCCTGCCAAACTTGCTAACTGCCTGATACTCCGCACTCTATTGTCCTTCTAATCACTCTGACATCAATGCAAATGTATTAAAAAATCTAATCAAACACTTCATGAGAGCCCATGTGCTCATGTTGCTAAAAATGTCTATAGGCTATGCAATTGCGAGAGAACTGAGTAATGGCCTCTTAAAAAGAGGTTCCCATCAGTTTTCTATAGGCTAGGATTGCTATATTTATTTCTCAACCTTGCTAATATTAAGCACATTGCTTCTCTTTAAAACAGGAGTATAGCCTACCTGGCTGGCATGAAAATAAACCATGGGGAAAGGTGTCCTCCATTCGCTATTTAAGTGCATAGATGACATGTATTTTTTTCCCCCTCTGCCCCTGTTTCGATACAGTGCATAATGGTCCTTTGTAAATCAAAATAAATTGGGTGACAATATTAGGCTATCACTTGTGAATGATGCCCAACATAAGGAACGATGCCTTTTTTTGTTGCGATTTTATTATTTGTATTTATTTTTTCGAATCAGTCGCAAACCTCATGTAGCCTAGCCCATGGGCCTGTATCTTTTAATAAGGTTTGTATCACAACTAAAGTGGCCAAATAACTTCTTAAAACTAAGCACGTTAATCCGCGTTACAATGGATGTAGCGCCTAACTGGCATACATAAGCAGCACTTGAGTTTCACGTTTGGGGAAGAATTTTCACCATAAAAATGCACCTTTTTATAATAAGCATTACATGCATAATTGTGTTTGCGGTCACTTTTGATGATGGTGGTTTCCCCTTATTGGAACATTTGCGCTTATAGCCTACTACCATGTGCGCATTGCTGTGCTTATGTGAAAAAATAGTTTATCAACATGTTAAGCTAAATGTTCTTATCTGTTGTGGCAGCCACATTGCGTAAAGATAGTTTGAGGCTAGTGGTTGTATTAATTTGGGATCTATCGCATCCCACAACTGTCCCAGACTATGTTTGGAATATTTATTTCTCGCATAGAATAGGTTGACCTTTGTACTATGGGGGATAGTAGATTGACATAGGCTAGTGCTTTTGCTGTACGTTAGGCCTACTCACATTGTTGGGAGACAAAGTAAATGTGGACAGTTCCAATATCTTCAATATGCACCTCGGAATTGGATAAGGACACGCGCAGTAGCGTCCTGAATGTCTGTCTTCACTTGTAGCCTGTGAGAAAGACCTGATCGCGTGATGGGTAGCCAGGGAGAAGGGCACAACGGCCACTGGCCGCAAAATACATTGATTTTTTTAGGGTGCATTACGGCCCCACAAAGGGGATGCCACCGTAAAATTGCTTGTCAAATTGTGAAGGAGTTACTGAAGTGGTGTGTACCGCCTGCGCAAAAAACTAAGCAGAGCTTACGCCTTTCAAGATAGTTTTTTTCAAATCCTCATTAGTTGCATCATGCAGCCTTAAAATGTATTAAAAATCCAAACATACAGCCCAACGTTTGTAGAACCACGGAAGTTACATGAACTCTAAATGAAGCATATAGGAATACCTATTTATTTTTTAGCCGCTCAACACAGTGCACACTCACTGAAATAGTTTGGAGAAAACATCCTTTCTATCTTATTCAGCTTTGTTCAATTGTATTATTCATGCTATAAAATAATGCCAAGGAATTCTAAGCAAATCTTGTCTGCTAAATGAACTAGTGGAGCCCACAGCCATTTGGCATAGCCAGATCAGGACAACTGAGTATGCTATTCTGTTCTTCTGAAATAGACTACATTTTCTTCATATCATGTTTCTTTAGACCTGTCTAAAGTAATGGATTTATTGGACTTTTTAAAATGTAGGTTTCCAAAGGTCTGCGTCAGTGGCTTGTAGGAACCCAGGAGATGCTAAATGTGTTTTGTTAATTAACTGGCAATTACCATGAGACGGACAGTTATTTACATGACAGTCACCGGCTGATTAAATTTTGTGACTGCCAGAACCCTACTTGTCACTTAAATCATGCTGGATTGATTGCTTTCATTGTACTCCTGTGACCTTTTCATACTCTTTGTTGTGCTTGTCGCTTTTTCACATTAATGTTACGACTGCGGAAATGTTTGTAATGACTTGTCAAACCCCGATAATAGCTGAAGTGGGCTCAATGGAATACATTGTCTTTATCGTTCTGCATCGTCTCGACAGTTACATCACAAAAACATAAGAAATAACTATTTTGATGGGTGTAAATTTGTGAAATTTAAAAAGTTTAAATTTAAAACAGTTGATTATTTTTACAAATTAGATGCACTAAAATGAAATTAACTTCTGAAAATGAACACTGTTTAGTGATATGTCTGATCTCGCGAACAATGTAAAGTATGTATAAATGTGTGAAATCTAGTGCCAAGCGTGTTTATCTTAAACCGAGGCTATTCTGCTGTTGACACTTGTTGAATTATGCAACAGAACATTACAACAGTAATTGAGGCAGTCTGGGTGGCACAGGTGAGTGTATGTAGGCCTAGACATAGCAAGTGTTTAGTGGTTGCAGCCCTGTGCCACCCCTTTTAAGCTATTCATATACACTGAGTAAACACAACTTTAACACCTGCTCTTTCCATGACTGACGAGGTGAATGCTATGATCCCTTATTGATGTCACTTGTTAAATCCGATTCAAACAGTGTAGATGAAGAGATGGGTTAAAGAAGGATTTTTAAGCCTTCAGACAACTGAGACATGGATTGTGTATGTGTGCCATTCAGAGGGTGAATGGGCAAGACAAAATATTTAAGTGCCTTTGAACAGGCTATGATCGTAGGTGCCAGGTGCACTGGTTTGTGTCAAGAACTGCAAAGCTGCTGGGTTTTTCACTCTAAACAGTGTCCAGTGTGTATCAAGAATGATCCACCACCCAAAGGACATCCAGCCAACTTGACACAACTGTGGGAAGCATTGGAGTCAACATGGGCCAGCATCCCTGTGGAGCGCTTTCGATGCATTGTAGTCCATGCCTTGACGAATTGAGACTGTTCTGAGGGCAAAAGGGGGTGCAACTCAATATTAGGAAGGTGTTCCTAATGTTTTGTACACTTGGTGTATATGAGTGCATTCTAAGAAAACAAAAGAGAAATTTGACAAATTGAATACCTGAATTCCCGCATCCCAGAACTGTTTTTGTCCGTGTCAGTAAAATGTTTTACATGCTATAATTTAGTAAATATCTGATGGATTTTAACAAATGTAAAAGTTTAAAATATTTTCATCCATTGTCCAACTTGCATTTATTAGAATACTTTTTCAAACCTTTTAATAATTTTGATGACCATTGCTAGTTAAAGGCCTAGTACTGCATCATATTGTATAAAAGCTGATGAAACTACTACTGTAAAAGTGTAAAAACATTTGATCAGTGTTGCACTAAATCACCAAAAGTGGACACCCCTTCAAATGAGTGGATTCTGCTATTTCAGCCACACCCGTTGCTGACGTGTATAAAATCGAGCACACAGAGACAAACATTTGCTTTACTGAAGTGTTCAGTGACTTTGAACGTGGCACCGGTCAACTGTGTGATGTTATTGTGAAGTGAAAAGTTCTAGGCGCAACACCGGCTTAGCCGCAAATTGTTACAAGCTCACAGAATGGGACCTCCCGAGTGCTGAAGCATGAAGTGCGTAAAAATCGTCTGTCCTCGGTTGCAACATTCACTGCAGAGTTCCAAACTGCCTCTGGAAGCAACGTCAGCACAAGAACTGTTCGTCAGGAGATTCATGAAATGGGTTTCCATGGCCAAGCAACCGCATACAAGCCTAAGATCACCATGCACAATGCCAAGCGTCGGCTGGAGTGGTGTAAAGCTCACCACCATTGGATTCTGGAGCAGTGGAAAAACGTTCACTGGATTGCTGAATCACACTTCACCATCTGGCAGTCCAATGGACGAATCTGGGTTTGGCGGATGCCAGGAGAACGCTACCTGCCCGGATGCATAGTGCCAACTGTAAAGTTTGGAGGAGGAGTAATGGTCTCAGGCTTTTTTTTGTAGTTCGGGCTAGGCACCTTTGTTCCAGTGAAGGGTAATCAAAATGCAACAGCATACAATGACATTCTGTAGCTGACTCTGTGCTTCCAACTTTATGGCAACAGTTTGGAGAAAGCCCTTTCCTGTTTCAGCATGACAATGTCCACGTGCACCAAGCGAGGTCCATACAGAA
This sequence comes from Salvelinus alpinus, assembly GCF_045679555.1. Taxonomy (NCBI): domain Eukaryota; kingdom Metazoa; phylum Chordata; class Actinopteri; order Salmoniformes; family Salmonidae; genus Salvelinus; species Salvelinus alpinus. The sequence goes on from NC_092100.1 coordinate 25,923,154, forward strand.
ATGATTTGTCGAGATCGGTGTGGAAGAACTTGACTGGCCTGCACAGAGCCCTGACTTCCACCCCATCGTACACCTTTGGGATGAATTGGAACACCGACTGCGAGCCAGGCCTAATCGCCCAACATCAGTGCCCGACCTCACTAATGCTCTTGTGGCTGAATGGAAGCAAGTCCCTGCAGCAGTTCCAACATCTAGTGGAAAGCCTTTCCAGAAGAGTGGAGGCTGTTATAGCAGTAAAGGGGGGACCAACTCCATATTACTGCCCATGATTTTGGAATGAGATGTTGGCCGAGCAGGTGTCCACATACTTTTGGTCATGTAGTGTATTTCCTGATAGTTGCTGGTTGAAAACTACACAGGACCTTTTAACACCAGGTTTGCATGGGTGGGAGATTCGGCTTTACATGGTGACCTCATCTTGTGGTAAGTTGGTTAATAGACCAATAACAAAGAGTTCCAAACCTCTCTGACAATGGTTAGTTTTCAGTTTTCTCCTTGCCACTCAGACCACTCCCAAACAGTCCTAGGAAAATTCTTGCTTGAGAAATTTTTTGCTAACAGCAATTTAATATTTTTTTATATGGAAATCTATTACAGTAAGTTAAAGTTACCCAGAAATTATTTTGATATTGATAATAAAGGTTGTATTGAGCCTTTTAACATTCTACATTACCATGGAAATTCTTGCGTCACAATACCAGGTAGTCATTGTGAGTTTACCAGACAAATTGCTAGGGTTAGTGGTTCGAAGCCCCTTCTATTCATTTTATTTCTATGGCAGCACATGCAGTCAGGAGAGGAGAAAATGTGAGTTTAAAAAATGATAATTATATTTATTGTATTTCTGTTGCTTTTCGAATGGTTATTAGGGAGACCGCGGTCATTTGGCTGACCAATTACGGCCACGGCCCTAAGCTCATGCTCTATATTTGTCTCCTTGTATTGGAGTGTGCAGAGCAGTCAGACTTTGTGGATGTGGTTTGCTGGATACCACTTCTTAGCTCTGGCGGATGTAGCTTATTTTTGGGAGCACCATAATCTAGTGGCTGCTGGTGACTGTTATGCAATTGAATATGAGTTCAGAAACTTCCCTTTTCGGTCTTACACTAGATAAGATTTGCATTTGGGTCTAGTCAATATATTTTAGCTTGTGTGATTTGTTTTTGGACATGGCAATGGCGTACTGCCATTTCTATTATTGCTTCATCAGTGTGTTTCACTTTAAGAGTTTACCCATAGTATTTAAAGAAAGGCTTCTTCTATTCCGAGGAGTGTGTTTGATAACTGCAGAAGAAATGTTAATGCATTAAATGTGATCATTATTCTCACAAATTACTTTGTGTTCACAAGAAAGTATGAATGAATATTTACGCATGTTTGCACATTAACCCACTATCTGTTTTCCCTGTCACCGAGCTAGGCAAATCTGCTTTTAGTTTTAATGCACCGTATTGCTCTAACAAAATTCAAAATACATTTCATCTTCATGTTCTGGTGCTGTTTAGGCAATTTAAAGTGTTTTGGGAGCTTATTTGTGGAGGAATGCAACTAGTTTTCTGGGTGATTAGTGATTTCTTTTCTTTTTTTTCTTTTTTCTCATGACTATTTGTATTTTAAAGCGGCAAAATGTAACTTTTGGGGCAACCTGACCAAATAGAAATGTGAGTCATAGATCTATTATACTTGAAAGCAAGTCTAAGAAGCGGTATGTCGATTCTATATACACGATTTCTATGCTTCCCGTTAAGTTTTGTTTTTACATCTTTTACTTTCAGTTTTGTATGGCAGCTGAAACAACAATATTTTTGGATATGGAAAATGTATTTCACAGCAGTTAAGATGGTACAGTGATTTCTCCCTCACACTCTACTTCACTTTGTCTTTTTAAACATCTCTTTTTCCCCCTCGACTTGTCCAGTTCACTTGTTATTTCAATCAGAACTTTCAGATCAACAACCCTGTAATGGCTTTACAATTATGTCAACATCGTCTATGACTGGTTGCATTATGTTGCTCCAAGTTTGACCCTGAATTTGATATTTATGTTAACACTGGAATTTATAGACTAATTTGAAGTTTACAGTAATGTTTGTGTTGACATGTAATGAGGGTGTGATTTTTGTGTTGTGATTGAGTGTAAACACTTTATTATAGCACAACTATTTAAAATATAAAAATTTAAAAAATAATTTGATTTGGTTTTTAACTAATTTCTTGCCTTTCTGTTAAACCCTCCTCTGTTTATTTGTCAGTGGGGCAGATGACTTGTTGCCCATCCTCTCCTATGTGGCTCTGCACTGTGAGCTGCCTCAGTTGGTGTCAGAGTGTGCTGCCCTGGAGGAGTTCATTCATGAAGGGTAGGTCTCCAACTCACACAGACTTAAATCCCAGCTCACCTCACAGAAAACATGTCCCCTAACTCCATTCCACCTGCGACACGCTACTTTCCCCCTCTGGCTCAGTCTCTATCAGGGTTTCCTTGCGCGTCAGCTCAGACCACACCCGAGAGGTCTATTTATCTCAATAAAAACAGCCTTTAACAGGCTGGTTAGATTGGCAGTAATGAAGACATGGGATATTCTAGTTTGGTTTTCCTTCCCTACAAAAAGACAAATTAAAAGCTTACTTGATGTTTATGCAGCTCAGTGGTTTGGAAGCAGAAGAGTATAGGCAAGGTGGGGCTCACTGGGGACCAAGGCCCTACAGAGGCGGGCCCTACATGTAGGAATTATTGCTGTGATTTATAAAATGACTAGTCAAAAAAGTAAATAGGAAGGGGTGATGTTATTTACATGCTTATTATTGATAGAAAAGCATCAAGCCCCTCCCTACCCCATCATAGAAGCATAGTGATAGACATCTTTCCATCGCTCTTTCTCTCTGAGACACACACACACACACGCAAGCCCTGGCTTGAGTTGCTCTCATGTCTTAGTCTCATTAGCGTAAGGTCACCCAGAGTTGACGAGGCTCCGGCCTTGCACCGCTCCCTTAAGGAAAACCTCCACCCTGCTTACTGTCTTGCCTTGTCACCCTCCACGTCTGTTCTTCCCTCCCCCTTTTATATCCAAATGGGCCAGGATTTTTTTTTAAATATAAAATAAAAATGTAACTCTTACTTCACTGGACCATTTCCTATTGTTTAGTCACTGTATGGTTGGATATGAGAAGAGAAGTTGATGCTTGAAACAATCTTTATGCTAATCTTCACAAGGAAATTGAGTTTTTTTTGTGTGTGTGTGTTTAGGACTAAATAAAATTAATAAAATATGAGGTGTTGGTATTCATCACTTAATCTGCTGTGACGATTACCAAGATGTGGTTAGGCAGATTTGTATTTTTATTGATCTATCTGTAAATTGTACAACAGTGGTCACCAACCGATCTTCATGGAATTCCTACTTGATCAACAAACATTTCTTTAGCCTTGCGCTGCTGGTGGTAAGTGCATTTGATTCAAAGCCCTGCTTGCTGGGTAGACAGGGTTCACATTCTGAAGGGACATACTGCCTACATGGTGGACCAGGACAGCTGTGACTAAATCAAGTGTGCCTACTGTGCTGGCCAATCGGAAAGCTGAAATCACCATTCCTACATTACATCATGACGTTTAAAACCATGGCCAGAAACTCAAAGAATACAGCAAAGAGCATAGCTGCAGGAAGTAGGGGTTTTGAGGTTGTTTTTTGGGGGGACAAAAGTAGTGCGCTGGTACTCTGGTCATTGGAACAATATTAATTTGTGCATGAGGCAGAAATAATGCGAAGCGACTAGAGTTTCATCATCAGGTGGAAAACTGTCCCCGCTCTCTGGTCAGGGGTGTATTTATTCCGCCAATACTGTTCCAAAAGTTGCATTTGTCCAAATAGAAAATCTTGTTTTAGTTGAAAAACTAAACTTTTTGCAACTGTTTGGCGGAATGAATACTCCCAAGTCTCACTGGAGGAAAGGGGAGAGCAGGGACGATGAGAGGCGGAACCTCTGCTGCTTTCTCCCTCTGCTGACACTGACCATCAGATGCAGGTACCACCAGTCCAGTAAAATAGCTAATTATTTTAATTTATGCTCTGCCTCGCAAGTAATACAACCACTGATCTATTTTGTTATCAAAGCTAGTGTTTATTTTTATTTTAAAAATATAATTATATGGTCTAAGAACAATATTGGGAGGCCAAGCATGGTATGTATTAGGCTTACTGTATAATTAGGTTAATGTTGCATAGGCTTACATTTGTAAAGTTTTATGTAAAAAAATACAAATATTCTGAGCAGTAGATCTCTGCCTGCTTTTTGACTGCGACAGTGATCTTGACTGGGAAAAGGTTGGTGACCACTGTTGTACAACGATGGTGCAGCGTTCTAACTGTTCTTCTGTCTAAGGTATCTGATTGGAGAGGAGGGCTACTGCTTGACCTCCATGCAAAGTGCTCTGCAATACGTGGAGTCATTGCACACAGGAGGATTTCAGCTGCACAACACTAAATTCACCTGATACAGGTAATGTACATCCAACATGATTAAACATTTCACTGAGTGCAAATGAGGTCTTTCTCAAATGCATCCCGTTTTAGAGGCAACTCTTCAATCTTAATTCGTTTTTAATCTAAATCATTTGTCTTACCCATAACAATGGTAAAATGAAGTGAAATGTTAAGTGCACAGTGCTATGATACCATTGAGAAAGTGCCCAAACTAGAAGTTATTGAACTGATTGGGGTTGGAGGGTTCGCAGTTGGATGAATCGAATAATATAGTGGGCCCTTGAGCAATGTTTCCAGAGCGGGAGAATTTACACAGGGATTAACTATATGTGACATCAAACAGTCCCACCTAAACTCCCTGTGACATAATTAATTCATGCTAAGTAAACATTTGATTTAAAAGTGTGCTCTGTCTGAGAGCTGTCAGTTATGCAAGGCTGTTAAGTTATGAACCCTCTGTTCCACATTTCAGATGGAGTAACAGATTTGGTTTAAACGTCAGTCTGACCACCTCCTGATTCATGCATCCAAAATTGAACAGTCCATTGTTGCCATGGATATAAAGGGGGGTGGATTGTCATGATTTGTGGTTTCTGTTTCCTTTGTCATTGAGTGACAAATCAATGTTTTACAGAATTTAATCTTATTTTTTGGGAATTTGGGTATTTGCATTCTTAGTTCAGCTCCTATTGATCTGAAATTCTTCTGTATAACAACACACATGGGTTCGGTACTACACTTCAACATAACATGGAGGTGCAGGCTAGTGCTGCAGTCCGATTCTCTACCCTTCTCTCAAGTGTGCACTCGTTCAACCCTCATGGATATCACAAGGATTGATGTAAAAGGGAAACTCCCTAACCCATGCTTATGCTAATCCAATGTTTTTAACTCCATGAGGGGGTGTGAACAAGTGTACACTTTGGTTAGAGGAGTAAAGGATCGGAATGCAACCTAGGAGCAAGTGAATAGCATCTTTTCTACACCAAAGAACATTGAAGTTCTTTGATTGGAGGGCGTCCTTTAAATGCGGTAGCGGGACACATTGTAGCTCACTAGTCTATAGCAGGTGTACTGAAATAATACTATTTGAAAGGTCCGGTCACACAAACTTCCTAGGTGGCAGAGGTCTGGATGGATATTGTCATTTATCGGCATAGTAACAAACCCCCACCTTCCAATCCATTCGACCCCAAACTGTTCACTCCTCTTGTTGGCAGAGACAGAAATTTGCAGTTTTAAAGCTGATTTCCTGCAATTCTACACATTTTACATGTCTGTTTGTTCTTATGATACCAGGAGTTGAATCCCAACTGAATTCCCCCCCCCCTCCCCCCCCAAATGTTTATTTTTAAGTCTGGACCCACGGTCTGTATTGACCCCGTTCTGGGTCCGGATCTGGCCTGCAGACTACCTTGAGTATGGCTGGTGTATAGGGTGTTGTGTACCAATGAATTGAGCGCTTGTTGTTTGCTATTTCAGGCTGCTGCTTTGAAATGGAAACCAATATTCCCTGTGTTGCAGTGCTCTGAAGTGGCAGTGCCTGTTAGCTGCAGACTGGACCACGGTTCAACTTAATTCAGAGTTCTGAGCAAGAAATGACTTTGGCTGTCAAATTAATTTTCTGGACCTAGTTTCCAAGTTCTGTTTCTGTTCACCCAGGTGATTTGACACAGCCTGATTGTTACCTGGACTAGTTGCCATGTGGAATTGATTTGCTTATGACTGCTATTGAGGGGCATTTAGGTCAAGTGCTTGAAGCTTTATCATACGTCAACCTGAAGTCTGCAAAATAAATGGATTGCTATTGCTCAGTTTTATTGCTTTCATTTAGGAACTGACCCTGTCATTTTATTAAATTAATGTCTGAAAGATGACTATGTACTACCATAGAGCAACATGTCTCTCTTTTGAAACTCAAAAAAAAGCATGAATTGATCAATTATTGTGTAGCTGCTTACAGAATATTATAGGAATAATTTATTTTAGTCAGGATGTCAGGATTCCAGTTCAATTTTAATGCTTGCATTCAGGATATGTTTTAAGGTAATGCACACATGTTTCTAAAGAACTAGGTTGGTGTGAGTGATTGAAACTATGCTAAGTATTGTGTTTCCTGAGAATGTGTGTTCATGCAAGAATTTGTGGGGACAATGCCTCTGAAAAAGTGCATGCAAAATTGAGATATGGGCCCCCCAACAAAACGTTTTGGGACCATGATTAGAACTAATTTAGTGTCAAATTATTTTGTCATTTATCTAAGTATTTTGTGCATTTGGGTGGATGGAGTTGTAGGGGGATTCTCACAGGGTTATGGTTAATCGCTCTTTTGGAGTATCTTAGAGCACAGGGAAAAATGGCAATACTTTTTAATTCAATTCTGACTTCACTTCTGAAAGTCATCAGTTAAACTAATTCACTGTAATAGTGTGCACGCCAGCATGCACTTGCAGATAAAATGTTAAAGCCACAGGGACTGCAAAGATATTAATTGTTTTGCTACTGTGGTTGAACATTTTAACAACGATGTTTTATACTTACAGAATATATCATGAACTGGTGTCAGTACAGTATTAGGTTGAGGTTTAAAGTGGGATGGGGATGGATTTAAGGGAGAGTTTTAGTGTTTAGAGGACATGCTGAGAGTTGACCAGAGAGTTGACCAATGAAGCACTGCTTCATCTTCAATGGTTGCGTTCCAGGCTGACTACATTGCAGACGCATCTCACAACGCCAAGATGGGTGTTTTAATATATCCGCTAACCACATCGTATGATATTGCAATCTGATGCCAAACTGCACAGCTTGACGAAGCGCGCAACCATTTGTTGATGCAATGCCTGTGACAGTCGGCCTGTGTCTCACAGCTATATGAAAACACAGAGCACGGACAACTCTTAATACCTGGTTTATTGACTCAATTTATAATTTTTATTCATACTGTTTTATGCTGTTTGTTTTCTATTTAATACTTTTTATTTGGTCTGTTAAAGAAATGAATGGTTCCAAAAGATGTAAAAAATGTTTTTGACATCCTAAAATAATTGTACCACCTGTCAGCATTGTCTTTTGACACCATCTGTGAAAACTGTAACACCAAAAATGTGATAATATGTACTGTGTATATTTATGTGAGAGAAGTATATAAATAATAATATAATGGGATGTAATGAATGCTGTTGTATTTCACACAGTACGTGAACCACTACATTGACTCAACTAATTCTGACCTGTGTTTGTTTTTTTTGCTCTTGAAGCCTTATGAACATGTATGTTGGTTAGAGACTCAGATTCAATATGCTATTTTATTGGAGAAACCCCCCATAGACATTCATCTGTGTGGAGGGTCTTAGTCTGGGTGGTTGTTATGAATATCTATGTGTGTGTTGTCCTGGAGGTTTATAACAATAAAGAAGTTGAGGAAAAAGTGTCCCTCTGAGAATTTGTTCATTATCATTCAAACTCTTCTGAGGAAGATATGCCCACTCAAATGTGAAACATTCAGCCAACTCCTTATATAGCCCTGCTGCATGCCCCTCTCCTCTGCACTCAGTTGACTGACACTAGAATCTAATGCATTGTTTTGCTGTTTCTTTAGGATGAAGATTTGTTTAGGACAGACATAGAGAGCGGTTGGGGCAGTGTTGACCTGATGGGTCTGTGTGCTGGAAGCCTGGCAGGGAGGAGGGGAGAGACACTGACGGGCATATGGCTGGATTGTTCAGAGTGTTTCCGGACCAGAGGAGAAAACATGCCAATGCGAATCAGGAGGAGTCCAGACAACCGCAGAGGACTAACTTTAATGCATAACTCGCGCTCACTGTGTCCCCTTGAATCGCTTCAAGTCCACTTACCTTGTCACCCACATGCAAGCTGAAATCTCAGTCAGAGCTCGGATCCTATCAGGACCCATTATGCCGTAACAGACTACTCAGTCCCAGCCTCCTTGGCAGGATACACTGCTCCATTCCCAGACAGATCCTCGCAACCCCTCTTCCACCTCCCCTCATAACAGCCTATTACACGTACACACCCCATGTGGTGCTGACATCCAATACACAGACTCTATAAAACAAGAACCTGAGTGGGCTCCCAAATGGCACAATCAAGGGTCTGGAATCAAACCGGACCCTGGTTTGATTCCAGGCTGTATCACAACTGGCTGTGATTGGGAGTCCCGTAGGGCAGCGCACAATTGGCCCAGTGTCATCCAGGTTTGGCTGGGGTAGTTCGTCATTGTAAATAAGAATTTGTTCTTAACTGACATGCCTAGTTAAATTAAAGGTCAAATAAAAAAATGTAACCTGCTCTTTCCATGACATGGACTGACCAGGTGAATCTACAGTACACAGTTTCGTTGTAACCCTTGAAAAGCACATTTCATTCAACTCTTTGAGGGCTTGATGATTAGTTGAATCAGGTGTGCTTCTCCAGGGTTACAATTCAAATGTGTAATGTTGGTGTTACTGGAGGACCAGGGTAGGGAAACACTGGTGTAAGGTACAGGAGGAGCTAGAGGTGAAGCAGCGGAATGTCTGTACCTCTGGTGGCCAGACCTGGGTTCAAATACTATTTAAATTTATTTTCAATAGATTTCTAAACAAGTAATAAGATAACCTTTATTTGGGGAAAAAAAAGTAGTTGAATATTGGAATGTATTTGTGATGTATCACTGATGCGCTGGGAGTGTTTTGAGCGGATTACTTTTGTCTTTCAAAGTTTGTTGCATTATGGGGATAGAAATTGTTTGACTTGCGACTACATGTTGACTGCAAACATCAACTGATCAAAGGTCATGAAATTTTGACTGCAGGTTTATGCAGTTGATCAATACCAGCTTTATCCTGCAGCCATCGCCCGCATTGTTGATTATTGTCAGCTAATCATTTGGGTGTTTTTGTTTGACCCACAACAAATGTGACCAACGACATGAAAGAAACAGGAACCAACTTTGTATACAGTGGATATGTACAAATGAATGTGATATTTGAGTCCCCCTCTCTCACCAATTGATTGTACAATGTACCATCATATTTTCATGTGAGTGCTTGATATGGAGGTTGGAGACATGTTTATTTCGACATTGTTTATAAAATATGTTCTTTATAATGTCAACACTGCCATGTTGCACTGAACCTTGCTGTTGGAAAAACACATCAGTGTCCGACTTTCGGTTGTCACAGGTGCACCTCCCCCGACTTCACTCCTCAACCTTTGTCTACAGTCGGTTGCTTTAGCCTTACCACTCAAACAAGCCCACTGACTCAAATACACTCCCACGCATTAAACCCATATACAATTTGGTCGACTATTTGGTTTTTACAAATAACCATTCAAAAACTCAAATAAAAGTACATGTTTTGGGCTATGTATTTGAAAATATTCAGATACACAGAAAAAATATATTTAATAAACAAGTATTAAAATACACATGCACTGTATTTGAACCCAGGTCTACTGGTGGCTTGTTATATCAGCCTATAGCCCTGTGTGAGGTACAGTGTCCTGGCTCTAGAGTGTGATCTAGACCAGAGGGTGCAGCAATAGGAAGCCCTAGGTTGAGATAGTTGGGCTGAACTTGACAACAGCTGTTAGGTGGGTTCGTCCTCACCAAAGGACCATGCCAGGCGGCCTGGAAAGTATGAATGACAGCTACCCAGTGCATTTGTCACCCCATTGCCTGCTGACATCTACTGTTCATGTCAACATTGGGAACTAATCATCTGATAAGATGTGTGTGTGAGGCCATGCCCTGACGATGCTGGCGTGAGATCAAACTGTCCTCTCCATCTCTCTCTGACCTCAGAGCTGGCCACAAATTTGATTAAAGTCTGTGGAGTGTGTAATCCTCCAGAAAGGTCTCCAAAAATACAAAATAATCATATTTTTTTAATAGATACAGCATTAAATAGACAAATCCCTCTGCTCTCTCTTTCATCACTCTAAGAGTTGTTTCCCTGTCTGTCATATGTGGACCGGACCACCCACCCACATTATTGTAACTTCAGATTCATTGTAACAAAGAAACACAAATACTTGCAGGTGCTTAAGTGATATATAAGAGCACATGTTCAAAATGTTATTTTCAGAGTTTCCCAGAATGTATCAAGTAAATCTGTTGCCTGCCAGTCTGTCTCTCAGCCTGACTGTATGTTGTGGTGTCTTTTGGCCTGTGAATGTGAGGCATGTGTTTTTTTTTTATTGAAAACTTAAGCTTTGGTAAGCACTTGCTACACTCACACAGGAAGGGGAGCATGATACTGCCAAGGTCTCATATTTGTTTTTTCCGTCTGTTTTAATATTTCAATCCCTTAACTGATTCACATGTTTTAAAGGGGGATGGGTCAGTCCAATGTTTTATGAAAACCAGAAAATAAATTTGATGCCCACTTAACAAGCAAGGTAGAACAGTTATCATGACTTCAGTCTGTCCTCAGTGATCTGTTGTGTCATCAGGTATAGGCCCAGCCCAGATTATCTTAAACTTAACTAGTGCAATTCATCATTTGCATTTCAATTGTTCACAGTACATATTGAATTACTTTAATGATATATAAAGACAGCTGTATTTTTGTCTGCTCTAGTTCCTTTTATTTAATGCAGAACTACACCATTGTCAACAACAGCTTCAGTGCCTCTTAGTGATATGTCAAATGAGGTCAGGTGCCATACAACCTGCATAGTGCTCTTTGTCAGGAGGGAGACCCTCCTATTTGACTGATCTGTGACCCACTGAACGCTTAAAATACTAATGTTACGTCGCTCTGTAATTTTGTAATACATTTAAAAAATCCCTTCTCACCCTACTTCCTCCTCCCTTTGTCCTCTTTTAGAAGCTGATTCATGATATGATCTGCCTTGTAAGAACTTGTAAGTCCACCACCGTCCCTCCTATCCCTACAAAAGACAGTTCTCTTTTCCTATTAGAATAAGAAAGGGCATCATACAGGAGTGTATATCGGCATTAGTGTGTGTAAATAGTGCTTGACTTGGGCAGAAGCTCACTGGAGCTGAGTACTGGCACCTCAAGTGTTCTACTGCTTGAGCTCCTGTACCTCTATAGAATACTAGCTCAAAGGTATTGTGGAGTTCCTAAATATAAACAGTACTGGCACCAAGTCAAGCACTGTGTGTTAATGTGTTTGTGTGTGGGTGATGGAGAGAGAAAGACCGGCGGATTCTCACCCGCTGCTCATTAAAAGTTGGCCTAATTGAGCTGTCAGCCGACACAGTCAAAACAAAACCACGGCCAACAACCTCTGACCCAACTGCATAAGCCACCCCCCCCCCCCAACTCAAGTTAGTTAGTGTTGCCTCGACACAATTCAGGTTTCTTTATTAGCATGACAAATATACATTATTGTTGCTAAAGCATGCATGCCATTAACAGAACAGTAGACAAAGACAACAATGCACTCTGTGATATTTCTTTACCTCCGGGGGACCTCCCACCTCCTCATCCCCTGCATTGTTTATTTAAGGATGTGCCATCCCAGATAATTGGACCCAGATAGAGGGGAGGGCAAGGGGTGGGTGGAGGGCGCCTGTGAACAGGACAGAGAGTCACGCTACGGGACACAAATGTTCCAAGCCCCTGTACCGCCATCTTTTGCTGCCTCACATTTTATTTGTCACATGCTTCATAAACAACAGGTGTAGACTAACAGTGAAATGCTTACATCTAGAGTCATTCTGCACATTCCCAACAGAGTGCAACTGGATAATCTAAACTTGTAAGCACTTGCACATTTCCATTGGAGCATTATGTTCTTGTTATTAGTGTATGAACACTGGAACAATGAAGGACTGTGCAGAAGCTGGTATGAAGTCAAAGATTGACATTTTCCTTACAGATATATAATTTGACATGCAAAGAAAACAACCACATGAACTGACTATAGAATAAAATGGATGTGTAATGACTCGAGCACTATGGTATTGATAATCTGCAGGGATTTATGGCAGAGAAGGGCAGCGTTGAAGGTTACCCTCTAGAATGACGTTTTTTAAATCCGCCGGGCAGTTGACAGGGAACACTGTGTGGGTGGTGTTCTTTCTCTCCACCAATGTGGCCACGGCCTCACCAAGGTCCAGGTGGTTCAGGTAACCAGGAGCCACGCGCTCTGGAGGGGCCACACCTGTGTTGATCTTTACCTAAAAGAGCAAGAGAATGGAAGCCAGTTGGCATTGATTAATGATAGTCAATTTATGGTATATGAAACAGCAAACAAGGCAAGGGAATGTTGTATTCACAATCGCAATGTTGGAGACAACTTTTATCAACAATTGCTATTTGGGCAGATTGAGACAAGTACTGCAACCCCAGCTAACTAACCAAACAATGGGAGTTTTACGTTATGGATCTTGGCCAAACCTGGTTGAGTTTGCAGGGCACTTCTGGGTACTCCTCTCGTAATACCTGACAAAATGCCAGGGTGCTGGCAGCGCCAACAGTCAGGAACCCTGTACCTGGCATCAGCAGCTTCTCCCCAGCACCACCTGCGGCACAGCACACATCACTGCCAAATAACACTCAAGTCATACTCAGCAAGTGCAAAGAGAAAAATCATGTTATATCAAGTGGGGAAGAAGGTTGTTCCTCAAAACAAGGTGTTGCCCATCTCTCACAGAATGCTCAGTAGGACATATACTACTGTACTGGCTGCAGGGCCGGCTCTAGCCTTTTGGGTGCCCTAAGCGAGATTTGGTTGAGGGCCCCCTACCTCAAGGCAAAATATTTTAGTGCCCCCCCTTTTGACAGTGGAGAGTTTAAGTTAATTTCCTGCAATTCTACACATTTTGCGATGGGGAGTACATAAGATTTTACGGTTTTAAAGGCCCAGTGCAGTCAAAAACATGATTTTTCTGTGTTTTATGTATTCAGTGCATTCGGAAGATATTCAGACCCCTTCCCTTTTTCCACATTTTGTTACGTTATTGCCTTATTCTGAAATGGATTAAATAAAACATGTCCCTCATCAATCTACACACAATACTCCATAATGGCAAAGTGAAAACAGGTTCTGAAATTTTGGCAAATGTATAAAAAAAATATAATAATACCTTATTTACATAAGTATTTGCACCCTTCGAAATTGAGCTTGGATGCATCCTGTTTCCATTGATCATCATTAAATGTTACTACAACTTGATTGGAGTCCACCTGTGATACATTCAATTGATTGGACATGATTTGGAAGGCACACACCTGTCTATATAAAGGTCTGACTGTTGTCATTGCATGTTAAAGCAAAAACCAAGCCATGAGGTGGAAGGAATTGTCCGTAGAGCTCCGAGACAGGATTGTGTCGAGGCACAGAACTGGGGAAGGGTACCAAAACATTACTGCAGCATTGAAGGTCCCCAAGAACACAGTGGCCTCCATCATTCTTAAATGGAAGACGTTTGGAACTACCAAGACTCTTCCTAGAGCCAAACTGAGCAATCGGGGGAGAAGGGCTCTGGTCAGCGAGGTGACCAAGAACCCGGTGGTCACTGACAGAGTGACCAGAGTTCCTCTGTGGAGCTGGGAGAACCTTCCAGAAGGACAACCATCTCTGCAGCACTCCACCAATCAGGCATTTATGATAGAGTGGCAAGACGGAAGCAACTCCAGTAAAAGGCACATGACAGCCCACTTGGAGTTTGCCAAAAGGCACCTAAAGACTCTCAGATCATGAAAAACAAGATTCTCTGGTCTGATGAAACCAATATTGAACTCTTTGGCCTGAATGCCAAGCGTCAGGTCTGGAGGAAACCTGGCACCATCCCTACGGTGAAGCATGGTGGTGGCAGCATCATGCTGTGGGGCTGTTTTTCAGCGGCAGGGACCGGGAGACTAGTCAGGATCGAGTGAAAGATGAACGGAGAAAAGTACAGAGAGATACTTGATGAAAACCTGCTCCAGAGCACTGTGGACCTCAGACTGGGGCGAAAGTTCACCTTCCAACATGACAACGCAGGAGTGGCTTCGGGACAAGTCTCTGAATGTCCTTGAGAGGCCCGGCCAGAGCCCGGACTTTAACCAGATCGAACATCTCTGGAGAGATCTGAAAATAGCTGTATAGTGACACTCCCCATCCAACCTGACAGAGCTTGAGAAGATCTGCAGAGAAGAATGGGAGAAACTCCCCAAATACAGGTGTGCCAAGCTTGTAACGTCATATCCATGAATAATCAAGGCTGTAATCACTGCTAAAGGTGCTTCAAGTACTGAGTAAAGGGGTCTGAATACTTATGTAAATATAATATTTCTGTTTTTTTATACAGTTTAAAACATTTGCAAACATTTCAAAAAACTGTTATTGCTTTATCATGATGGGTATTTTGTGTAGATTGATGAGGGATAAAAACTTTTAAATCTATTTTAGAATAAGGCTGTAACATAACAAAATGTGGCAAAAGTCAAGGGGTCTGAACACTATATATACAAAAGTATGTTGACACAACTTAAAATTAGTTGATTCAGCCACACTCATTGCTGACAAGTGTATACAATTGAGCACACAGCCATGCAATCTCCATAGACAAACATTGGCAGTAGAGTGGCCTTACTGAAGAGTTCATTGACTGTCAACGTGGCACCGTCATAGGATGCCACCTTTCCAACAAGTCAGTTCGTCAAATTTCTGCCCTGCTAGAGCTGCCCCGGTCAACTGTAAGTCCTGTTATTGTGAAGTGGAAACATTTAGGAGCAACAGAGGCTCAGCCGCGAAGTGGTAGGCCACACAAGCTCACAGAATGGGACCGCCGAGTGCTGAAGTCCGTAGTGCATAAAAATCCTCTGTCCTAGGTTGCAACATTCACTACCAATTTCCAAACTGCCTCTGGAAGCAACATCAGCACAATAAGTGTTTGTCTACATAAAATGGGTTTCCATGGCCGAGCAGCCGCGCACAAGCCTAAGATCACCATGCGCAATGCCAAGCATCAGTTGGTGTGGAGTAAAGCTCGCCGCCATTGGACTCTAGAGCAGTGGAAACGCATTCTCTGGAGTGCTGAATACTGCTTCATCATCTGGCAGTCTGACAGACAAATCTGGGCTTGGCAGATGCCAGGAGAATGCTACCTGCCCAAATACATAGTGCCAACTGAAAAGTTTGGGGGCGAACTCCATATTAATGCCCATGATTTTGGAATGAGATGTTTGACGAGCAGGTCATGTAGTGTATTTCTACACTAGGAGGTTGGAATAATACTGAGATAAAAACAACTGAATTGGACTGCTAAAGCACATTTTCCACAATTCTACATATTTTGCCAAGGGGCGGAGAGAAAACGTTGCATCTTTATAACACATTTTATGCAATTCTACTCATTTTGCAATGGGGCAGAGAGATTGTTTGCAGTTTTAAAGCTAATTTCCTACAATTCAACACATTTTGCCATGACTTATGCCATGTTAATATGATATCTGAGTGAGAATGACGAACAAATTAATGGGGGCCGCCCGGAGGTCAGGGCCCATGGGCAAGTGCCCCAGTCGGTATTTGGCCATAATTACTACAAGTTTAGATAGCTGGTTAGACTAACTACCAATCTAAAAATTGTAAGCTGACATGGCTAATTGAGTGTCAGTGACTGACATAACAAGAGAAAAACTGCTGATGCACAACCACATTTCAAAATTGCACCTGGTGTATTCTACTAATCTTACTCTCACTAATAAATTGAGACACCGACTGAGTTCCCCAGGGGACATAAGTGACCGCTTATGTCGCTTGTGCCTGGAACCGGCCCTGACTGGATGGGATGTTGGGAGGGGCCCAGGTGGGAGACTCACCTGTGATAAAGGTGTAGGTGCAGTTGGGGTCATCTCTCACCAGTGGAAAGAAGACCTTCCATGATACAAAGGTGCTGAACAGCAATGTCTCAATCACCTATGGGTGGATGAGAAGAATGAGGAAAATAATAGATTAATACGGAGAAGAAAGGAGGGAGAGAGGTGGCGAATTCAATACGAGAGGAAAATCGAGAAAGATGTGGAACTGACAGCAAAGAGAGGAAGACTGGAGTGAGGCTTCAAACCAAGGAAGTCATGGCAGCTTAAAAGATAATGGTGATGATATCAACTCTGGATCATGGATTAGTCTGTGAGTTGTGTTGAGGACTCACCCAGTGTAGTTCTTTCAGAGTCTGGCTATGTGGAGGTCCACCCTGCCACCAGCTGAAACCCAGAGATGACACAATATCTGTCACCTTGCCAACAGACTTCAGAATGGCCTGCTTGACCACCTCTGCCCCCTCCTCTGAACCTAAGAAAAAGAGTAACAGAGTTTGAGAGGTATTTCCGTACACTACCTTTTGGGTATATGGGATACCTTCAACAATACTCTCACTTGTAAAATGTGTCTATGTAAAATTGTTTCTGACAAGAAGTATTACCAACATTCCCCACTAGAGTGGTGAGGTTGTCTCTGGTGGAGGGAGAAACAAACCCCCTGAGTTTATCCAACCTGCTGTTGTCTCTGGAGATGACCACCACCTTGAAACCTTAAAACGAGTATAGTACAGTCACAATCAATTATCAAATGTGACTGACACATGGCAAACAAAAGGGCAATTTTACTGCAGTAGATGGTTTTGCTTATTTTTTAACTCTGTTTCATATAACATTGTAAAATGTCATGTTACTGTACTATAAAAAATAAATTAAAAACGTGTCACTTAAGGAATGACTGTGTGGTTAGACAAATTCATGATTGAAATTATGATACCCTCTAACAAAAAGTACATCCAAAAGGGCAATACCAATCAATTAACTCAGCGTCGTGACATTTTGATCCAAACCATACATGTATTATCTATTGCTTACCGACGAACCTGTGCCTAGCCTAAGCCTTTTTACCAGCACTATTGACGAGAAAAAAATATATATATATATTAACATTATTCTTGATGTTAATAACTACTAGTTGGATTTCAATTTCAAAGACCTCAAGATGACGTCAAGTTTTCGGATATTAAGAGAATCACACCTTGAATTATGTGCGTAAAGGAGATGCCGGTTGTTTTACGGGCAGATGCACTCATAACAACCACCTTGACACCGCCATAATACTTATTTTCCGCGCAGTCTCAATTACTAAAATGTTTCTATCATATATTACCCAACAATATACCTTGAGAAACGCACAAATCAACTAACTTCCCAGCAGAGCCATGCTGATCCAGCCGACAACGACCATCCATGCGTAAAATGGCACATAGCATACAATTTAACAGACCTCTTCATATATAGCCTATCCTACATATTTTGCACGCAGGACCTTTTAGATTAATTGCACCACTTAATCCGGCCCATTGATCGTGGGCAGAGGCATTGTCTTGGCGCAGGTGTATCGGTTCCCAGACTCCAAATGCTCCCTAACTCAATGAGGACATCTTACCTTTGTCAAGGAGTGCTTTAACTATTCCAGAGCCCACTGTTCCTGCTCCACCGAGAGCTAACACAACTCTGTCAGCGTTTGACATGCTGGATAGGTCCACAGGACTGAACAAATGAACAGTTTTAATGAGGCTGAGAGTCTGAGTCTATGGAGAGCATTTTGTACCGCCCGGGACCTTTAAACAAATCATAGTGGCCACAGTTACGCCCTTCTACCAGTGTCACTGAAGCCACGCCCGTATCAGGTGAACGAACAACCCACAAAACCTAACTGATTTGGTCTCTCTCTCAGAACGACAATGACTACATGCAAACAGTATTCCGGATAGTAGCTCATATCCCGCTTAGGGTCTTATTCGGGATAAACTGTTTATGTAACAGTATAACTTTAGTACGTCCCCTCGCCCCGAGCTCGGGCGCGAACCAGGGACCCTCTGCACACATCAACAACAGTCACCCACGAAGCGTCGTTCGCCATCGCTCCACAAAAGCCGCGGCCCTTGCAGAGCAAGGGGAACCACTACTTCTAGGTTTCAGAGCAAGTGACGTAACCGATTGAATCGCTATTAGCGCGTACCCGCTAACTAGCTAGCCATTTCACATCCGTTACATTTACATGCACCTTTGATATCCCGTTCAGGATTATCCCTGTATCCTTTAATAAACATAATATTCCTAAATTAAATTCATATGAGTTAACGTGTTTCATCGTTTTCTCAGCTTTTCGTTCCCTTAATTAAAACCGGTCAAACTGATGACATTGGACATTTTGCACAGGACCAATCTTTACACTGTTTTGGAGTTCATAATATACCCAACTAAGCTTGCACAGACCGTGAAAAACAACAGCATGTAAACGTGGTCAGTGAATAAATGATGACATCGATAGAATATCGCGCCCTCTGGTGGAGAAAAACATAGATTTAGGATGAGCTCAAAGCAGCCTGTTGAATTCGTAGATGTATATTCATAGTCACAGACCCCTCACTCTCTTGCTGTATTCTGAATATTTATATTGCTGTATATTAAGAAAACAAATACGCAATTGAATGGTTTGGTAATTTGTGAAGTATAAAAATGTACTTATTTTGTCAAACCATACGCCGGGCTGGCGGCCGAGCTAAATCGAAGGCCCCCACACTTTTAGGGTGACACGTGACGGGGTTTATTTTTCGGAACTCAGGGTTGGGTTCAAATCACGCTCGTCAATTTTTACAGCAGTGTTCCTTGCATTTGTGATGGTTTAGGGAAAGGTCTCACCACATAGAAAGTGTTGGTGAGTTTTTTTTGTTGTTGTTAGCAACTGGGTTTCATATGTTTGCATTATTTAGCTAGTAAGCAAGCTAGCTATATTACTTAGCTTATAGCTAGGTGGCTGGCTAGGTAACGTAGTTGCCAAAACGCGCCAGTAAGTGGACGATGGAGTCGTGTGCTTGCATTTCATAGCTAAAATTATTTCTTTAAACAGTGTCAGCAAAATTGTACGGGTGAGCTGGTGTCATTGACCGAGCTCAGCAAGGTGCGCAAAAGCTAGCTAGCTTTTTTTACACACTGTTTTATTTTTTACCACACTGTTTTGACGTTAACGTTACTGCTGACTTGTAACGCAAGTCAAAGTTGTAACATTTGGTCTAATATTTATAACACGCTGTCTACTATTTTCGCTAGCTAGCTAATCAAGTCTTATCAGATCACTTTCGCTTTCATTTTAGGGAGGGCGACATTTTCATTCCTAATGTAATAACTGAATGTTATGGGACCATTCTTCTGGGATGTAAATGTGTGATAAACAGACGTCATTTCTGAAAACAATACCTAGGTCAAATGATTCCAGTTGCAGTAGAGTTCAGTCAATGGGTTTCATTGATTATTTTGTGTTTGTTGTTTTTTTCTATGTAGCTGAGATGACTGTCCCTGGGAAGAAAGCCAGGGATCTGGTGGAACTGTACCGGGTCAGTTTGGAGCACCGGATTGAGCAGGGTGACTGGAACCTAGTATGCAGAGATGAGGAACTGATTAAGGAGGTAGAGGGACTGCTGATGGGGGACTGTGCCCAGGACACACATTCCTTGGGATTGGACCCCCTCAGTGTAATGGAGGACTCGCTTCAGACAGCACAAGGAATTGGATTGAAGGGGCTGGCTAGAGCCTTTGAAGTGCTGGAACTGGCATCCCTCAACCTGTACTTGTGTCCTTGGAGAAAGGAATACAGAGTTGTAAAGGTATGCTAATTTGGGGGATATACTGGTAACTGCGAAAATGAAGGAAACGCCAACAGTGTGTTGATGGGGCATTGGGCCTCCATGAGCTGCCAGAACAGCTTCAATGCGCCTTGGCATAGATTCTACAAGTGTTTGGAACTATACTGGAGGGATGCGACACCATTCTTCCATGAGAAATTCCATAATTTGGTGTTTTGTTGACTCTAGGCAGTGCTCCAGCTGTGTTTTAATTGGGTTGTGTTCAATTGGGTTGAGATCTGGTGACTGAGACACACATACACCCTTTTTAAACTCCATATGCTCCTTTGAGACCCCTCTTTCTAAGTCACAGTTCTCTTCTAGCATGCTAGCCAAAATAATGGGCAACTGGTCATTTTTATACATGACCCTAAGCACGATGGGATGTTTTAATTGCTTAATTAACTCAGGAACCACACCTGTGGAAGCACCTGCTTTCAATATACTTTGTATCCCTCATTTACTCAAGTGTTCCCATTTATTTAGGCAATTACCTGTATATTGGTGGAGTGCTCATCAGCAATGTATAAACAATCTCATCATGAATGCTGTTTTGGCTTCAATTGTGTGACTTTGCCTTTGTCCAGAAATATAATTTGTTATTTTCCTACATTTTAATAACAATACAACCTTCCTCCTTTTATAGATGTTCTCAGGCATGTTCACACATTACATCAAGCCGGCGCTGTCCATGCAGCAGGTGGCCAATCTGTTTGGGTTGCTTGGGTACCAGGCTTCAGAGGCCAGACTATGTGAAGAGCTTAGGCTGTGTTCCCCAGCCCTCCCAGTGGACACCCTTCTCCGCCTGTCCTGTGCTTTCTTCGCTGCACGTTGTGAGTGTCACTTACTGCTGTCTGCCATAGGACCCCAGGGCAGAGGGGTGGAGTGGGAGCTCAACCTGGTGCAGGAGAGGCAGAAAGGTCACAGCCTGCAGATAGCACTGGACAACAGCAAGAGAAGGTTGGAGACTATACCACAGGAAGACGATTTTCTGGAGTCATCTACTATAGAGGCAGACTTGGATTTGTACACAGATGATGAGTTTAATGGGCATAAAGAAGTTGGGTTAGTCAGAGATCCTCTCTATTCACCAAGAAGGGTGTACATGAGAGGGCTTTCTTCTCAAAGAGAGAATATCTGTGTCTCCTCACTGAACTGCCAGTTGATTAAGACCCCATCATTAGCACCAACCAGAAACACCCCAACCCACAAGCAAAGGGAAAGTCCAAATATAGAGTTGGCCATGTCAGGGTCAGATAAGGGGGATTCACAATTGCTGTCTGCAAAAGCATCAGGGAATGCCCCCTCTGTGTCTCCAGGGGGCAGTCAGTTCTGCAGCTGCATCGAGTGCTACCCTAGCCCTTGCATCCATCATTGCAAGAATTGCAATACCTTTCGTAGCTTGAACTGCCCCATATTGGAGAGGTGCAAAGACGAGGGTCATGAAGTAAAACATATTGATGGTGATGAAGTCCTACAGGAGCAGAGAGAGAGCAGTGGATTATCACCACGGCTAGGAAGTCCTGGAGAGGGAGGTGTGCCACTCTATGAGGATAAGAGAGAGTTCTGCCCTCCACTTGATGTTTTTGAAGCAAGAAGCCTTACCCCTCAGCCCATTCCTTTTCATGACTGTTGCAACACTGCCAATCCAGACCCTGAGGTTACCTGCCTCACCTGCAAGGTCTTCCACACTAGAGCCTGTAAAATGTTGGAGATGTGCCAGAGAAAGCACAAGATGCTCAGGTTGGATGTCTGCTCAAGTGGTTTGGGGTGCACAAGGCCCCCTTGCAAACTATGCAGGTACTGCGGTGTTGTGTATTGTAAAGACTGTTGGTATAGAACACCACTTCAATGTGTTTGTGGCTACCCTTTTGATGAGTCCTCTGAAGTTTGCATTTAGGAACCATTTTAAAGACACTTGATGGAATTGGGAAAAGCACTGATAAAAAAAATAATGCCTATAAATATAATAATGGCAATCACTTACACGTTGCCTTAAATTCACAATATTCTTAATTTGTAATACGATTGTATAAAATAGCCTTATCCCACCCAGGGATTAAAAGTGAAATGCCAAACTCTTCTATATTTTTCTAATTTTGTCAACTCAGTAGGACCTTAAATTGCCCTGAAAGTGTGTTTCATGATAATTCATCCAGTCTCATTGACTGTTGGGATCTGAAGCCTTATACTTATGTTAGAAGTCTAAAGCCAGTGATACATGTTGCAGCTCAAGAGTTAAGATAATACTGCCAAATGTGGGTTGAGGTTAAGTTGCTTGTTTTCATTATTTGTTCTGTTGTCAAAGTTATTTGAATAAAAATGGGATTTAAAATTGGAAAAGTTGTCTCGTGCATTTTAGATGTAGGTGTTGATGTGGCGCACAATTGGCCCAGTGCTGTTTGGGCAGGGTAGGCCATCATTGTAAATAAGAATTTGTTCTTAACTGACTTGCCTAGTTAAATAAAAAAAATGTTGAAATGCAGGACAATACAGCATATAAAAAGCTATTCAGTTTTTTCTTTACTTCAAGAATTTCTCTGCGGTCAGCTATCGGAGCCCTATACTACAAATCAGGTTTGAGTAGTGAGGTAACTTTGGTCAACTCCGAGTTCAACTCGCGATAACTGATCACGTCTCACCTTTTAGCCTGGTAAATTTCTATGGCAATAAAACCTTTATAACTAACCTGAAGGGTATATTACGTACCGGGTTTGAGGAGTCACAAGGTAACTTTGGTCAACTCTGAGTTAAACTCGATAACCAGTCATACGAAAGTGGCTCACCTTTTAGCCAGGTGCAGTTATGGCAATGAATCCTTCAGAACTGACCTGCTCCAGGGCAGGCTAACTCCACTTCTCCTGAATGAAGTGTCTGAGCTGTGAGTTGAGGACCAACTAAATAAGATTCCCTCCCTCTCACAAATATTGCATCATCCCTTTCATTTGAGGGAAACCACTGATTACTATTTTATTAATCAAATGCTTTTTTGTAAAGAAAGTAATTAAAATACCTATAACATTACACATTTAGTAAAGACAGGATGAATTTGAAACTTCACACACAGTAAAACTTGTATGACTTCATTAAATTATTTAAAGGTGCTTGTGCACACCAATGACAGCATAAAATACACAACTTCTAATTGCCTATTTCACACCATAGCCTGATAAATTTAAGAAAATGTTGATTTCAGAAAAAATGAAAATGCCCAAGGATGGACGTTTCAGTATTGTCTCAATGAGTACGGTGTGCGGCATGCACACGTCAAATGAGCAATATCCACTGTCGTAATACGGATGAAGCCTGAGCTGTAATGTGAAGCTAGCTAGCTTTAGAAAACCTAGCATCGTAGTATACCACTCAGGTGACAGTCCACAATTGAGTCAATATTTCAGCTCCTTAATGTTTGTGGACATTTGAAACAACTTCCAAGATAATTCAATATTCATTCAGACTACAAATCTGCCTTCATAAATACATGTATTAATAAAGAATCAGTAAGAAAGGTTTTTTCATGATCTGTTGCTATATTATGTCCAAGAAGTTGTTGTAGTGCTCAATCAGGGTGACAAGGTTAGTTTGAAACTGCTACTCGTTCTGTGCTGCCCTTTCACGTTGAAGGTTTTACTGTCCATGCGGTCAATGTACCAGACTACATCCAAGTGATCCATCTCATGCTGTAGGATGCGTGCGGGCCATCCGCTCACTTGCCAGGTCACAGGCTCTGCCTTCTCATTCAGGCCTTTGAAAAAAAAAAAAACGTATTAATAAAAGCAGTCACACACACATGCATAATTCATTTAATGTTGACCTGCCATGGGTCCAGTGATTGAAGTCAGATAGCAGGTTTGGGTAGATTAAATCTGGACAAGTTGATTTCAATTTGTCAATTTAGCTGCTCTGTGGAAGTAGCTATACATTAGAACGGCGATATGTGAATTCTTCCATGTTATACTTTGGCTAGTAGAAAGGGTCGGAACCAATTTTCAACTAATTTACTTTCTTTGTTCTCGATTCGAAAGAAAAGTGTATCTTATAAATGTCTGTGTTCAGTTGCAAGTGGTTCTACAAAAAAACAGAATATTCTAAATGTGGATTTTACTTTTGAGTGAGAAATGCCTCTGGCATGTGTGTAGATCTTTGTTCAGGTTGCACTGTTTGATGCACTGTTATCTACATAAAACAACTAGTTCCTGCAAAGATGTTGGGAATAGCTAGATGTTTGGCAGCTAAAATGGCAAGGATTTGACTATCTTTCTGAATATTCTCTGGTTTTTGGAGAAGCAACTGAACACAGATTTTTAAGATACATTTTTCTTCCGAATCGAGAACGAAGAAAGTATCGTCAAGAACAGGTTAGTTGAAAAATTGCTTTCTACTAGCCAAGGTATATTGGCTACTATGGAAGAATTCACATATCGCCGTTTTAATGTATAGCTACTGTGCAACATGTTACATATCTCACCCGGGACTTCCACAGAGAGGTAGTGTGGAACAGTGGCTGAGAACCCTGAGATGCTCTCACATGCCTCCTGGAACTTAACAGTGCGCCCATCCAGGACCCGCAGCTGGTGGTTGATGAAGATCCGCAGAGGCACAGTGGTGAGACCGCAGACTTCATGTGCAGCAGGCAAGCTGTGATCCAACATGCGCTCTGGGAACTCCAGAGCTAAGATACTAGTGACAGAGCTAGTGACACTCCAACTTGAGACGCACACATTTGAACTTCCGCAACACCTTCACAACCTGAGATACACACATTTGAACTTCTGCATCACCTCACCATGGTGCGGATCACCTCCTGAACCTCCGGTCCCAGGGTCCACAACTGCAGCCTGGATTTGTAGCACTGGGTCACCCACCTGGCAGACATGGGGGTATGACTATGGAGGACTTGGCGGGGGCTGGATCTTCCGCTTCATATAATGTAGGTATGAACGAACCTTGACGTTTGTAGAGACCGGGAAGGGGCCACAGATGAGACGGGGACTACCCAGCCAATGGAGACAGTGAAATGGGGCCATGGGGCTTTTGAAACACACATTCTGTAGGCCCTAGTCGACAGCGCTGAAGTACAGACTTATATTCAGGGCTGGGTCCAGTCCTGGCAGCACAGTCAGTCAGCTAACTTACAGCCCACCTACAAGAGAAGCAAAGAAATGTCAAGAAGTAATTCAACAATTGTAAATATGGTCAACAAAATAGTGGTGAAAGAGAAAGGTTGATATGTACATGAAAGATGGCCTGCTTACCAAATCATTATTTCTGTCCCGGGTATGACCAAAATCCTTTCACATTATCATTGAGAAGCTAGCTGGCAAGCAAATAGCTACAGCAGCTAGCTAAATTAGCTCACTGCGCACTAGACTAGATGACATTGAACGAACACTAAAGTCTATGACTAACACGAGTATCTATGCCATGCAAGTGCTACACGTTTTCATAACATAATTACGTTTCCCTTAAATGTACATATTACTATATTGATGGTAGTATGGACAGTGTTGCCATTGTTATACTGTAGTTAACTTTTTTAAATGAAAATACACACAAGCATGTCATTCCTACTACAGTTTAACCAGATAATCACTTCCCGAGTCAACTATTTTGTCAGGCCTTCACAATAGGTCCTCTATGTGACGGTGGAAACGGGAATTATTTGAAAGGGGTTGAGATTGCTTAAAGGGGTTGCTACATACATTTTTAGACTTATAAATATCCATAGATTTTTTACTATAATTTATAACTTATACATTTCACATGAGCTTAGTTTAACTGCCATACCCCATCATAACCCAAAATATAAGCTTGTTTTACTCCCAATGTTTGTAAACAAAGTATATGTAAACAAACACTGTATATGTATAGCCTCAAAACATGGTTAAAACTATGATTCTTGATATCAGGGATGGTCAGCTCTGTCTATGAATTTGAGAGTGATTAAATTTCTCTAGCCCCATCCCTCAGGTTTATGGCAAAACAGTGGTGAGTTCACTTTATTGTTTCAACTACTGATTGGCCCTTTAAATGGTTGATAATCAGGGAATAGTTTGTGCTGTATATATATACCTCTAGCTATTATGTTTTATACATAGTTAGTTCAGATGGTTCCCAGTTGACGAATAGTGCAACGCTAACCATAAACCTTACCTAACCGTAACCATTTTACATATCAACTTCAATAGGGCAAGGACGTCCCAAGGATCCCGGATAGCACGGATCAGTTCGTGACAGTCTTGACCCGGAAATATTTTGGATACGTTTTCGCTAACGAGCGAATTCTGAACTTGTCCGTACATGTCCAACCCGCCGGACATGCATATTCATCGAGGACCAATGACAGGCTTTGTTTTTCTGCTTTTAAACCAGAGCCCCCCCCCGCCAAAAAAAGAAGTAGATGGACTAAAATGACACGAATCTAATCAGGCACCTGATTCCGCTGCTGGGGACGTTTTGCAGCAGTTCAAATAGATGGAGGGAAGAGGCCTTGAGAATAATTTCAATCCGTCTGAGATTAAATGTTTGGAGATCATCCCAACGCTGCCAATGTGGATCATTGAATATGCCTGGGCTCACAGAATGATGGACACACTGGATGGTAAGCAAAACATTTTTTCAATTTGTTCAAATCCGTGTTTGGATGATTATGCAACAACGGGCACTTCCATGTCCTCGGGTCAATTTTGGGGATTTTATCAAAAATAAAACAAATCCAAATATTTGTATGTTAAATTCATACTGGAATCACCCCATACTTTTTAAACACCTCTCTATCAAGTATTTTAGCTACTTTTCAGATGCATTTTATACCTCAATTTCACTATTTTGCCCTTGTCTCTGACCCAGACTTTTAAGCTTCTTCTATGTTTTTCTATGAGAAAACATTAATAATTACACATTATATAATGTTATGTACTACAGAAAGAGTCAATTAAATAAAATCTATATCAATATTTATTGTGAGTATGCTCTTTATATTGTTTTTTACACAAAATATACCTGTCCTTTGGAAGTGGTGTCATTTCCACCACTGAGGACAAATTCCTTCATTAATGAAGTTTTTTCAAGAGAATGTTAATTTAGTTACCATGGAAACATATTGTGACACTGAAGCACATGGCTGCAGTGGACAGTTGTTCCAGATGTGATGTCCAGAAGTCGAAGAAAAATCGAAGGAAATATTGCTTGTGTAGAGAATATTTTAATTGTAAGTCATTTCCAAACAGGCTATACTTTCTTTAATTTGTTGTACAACTTTTGATTTAAAAAAAATATTTAATGTATTTAAGGTAAACAATATGCTAGCTGTAATACTAATCAAAGCATGCTAAGCTGTCTGTCAATTTTCGCCAGAAATTATAGAAATGTCATTTCCATCAAACTTAAGTGTGGTGGAAATGACAGAAAGTGGTGAAAATGACACAAATCCATTATCTTATTCGTTTTTACTTTACTTTTCTTTTCTTTTTTTACTTTAGGCTTATTTAATCATGTTTTAAATTAATTGAATCTAGAAAATGCTCCAAGGTGTGTACATGTTGAAAACTAAGTAGTATTTGTCTTTATTTTTGGAAGATGCCACATAAAACAGCACAGAGGTCACAGACATATAGAAACAAAGTAAAAAACGATCCTATACGATACCAGGAACATCTGCAAAAAGACAGAGAGAGATACTGGAAGAAAAAAGAGAAAGGAGAAGTGAAATCTATCTCTGAGCTTACAAAGCGAGAACAAAGAAACAAAAGATGAAAATGTAACCAATGGAATAGAAGACAGACTTAAAGAGAACATTTGCAATGGAGACCTATCTATCAGGCAACACACCACCTCGGTCACCTAATGACTTGCAGCCAGAACATGAGGCTAACATACCTGCCCCTGATGCACACCCTGATACCCATTCCTCATCGTCTGCAACATGAATGAGAAGTCGAATACTTGCTGGAAGGAAAAAGCTTGGAAGAGGTCGCTCAAAAGCATACAGAGATTTTAGTATGACAAATGTCAAACTTGATAATGCTTTACGGAAAGCTGAGAAATATAATGTCTCTGCAAAACCCACGCCAACCTCCAGTTCATGGCGGACAAACTACAACATCACAAAGTGATCAGCTGCAGCAACATTGAGAAAGTGTTTGAGTCTTTGTGCTGTGAGAACCTGAAGAAGAGTGCAGGTAGAGAGGGTTCACTTTGCCAAGCCAACGAGCTTAAAACATCTGACTTTGATGCTGGTGAGCAGACATGGTGGTTTGAGTGGAAAACCAAAGCTGAAGAGAGAGAGAAGAAAAACAAGGAGGGAAACATGGAGAAGTTCACTGTACATTTGACAGTAAAAGAAAAGGTATGTGGCACACTGCAGATTCTATTGGAGGACTTCTCCAACGGATTGAAAGAGAAGTTGGGGAAACACGTGTACAACATTCGACACCAATACTCAACTGAGAGAATTAAGAGAATCTGGGGAAAGAGGAGATCATTGTGCATATTGACTTTGCAGAGAACTACCTGTGTAAATACACCAGTGAAATCCAGGCAGTTCACTTTGGTGATTCTCACAAGCAGGTGACCCTCCACACCTGTGTTGGATATACCACAAATTATACAGTTTCACTTTGTTCACTGAGCTCTTCTATGCTAAAATAAATGTACCATTCCAGTGTTTTAATTGTTATATTGTATTTACTTCGCCACCATGGCCTATTTATTGCCTTTACCTCCCTTATCTCACCTCATTTGCTCACATTGTATATAGACTTATTTTTCTACCATATTATTGACTGTATGTTTGTTTTACTCCATGTGTAACTCTGTGTTGTATGTGTCGAGCTGCTTTGCTTTGTCTTGGCCAGGTCGCAGTTGTAAATGAGAACTTGTTCTCAACTTGCCTACCTGGTTAAATAAAGGTGAAATACATTTTTTTAAATGCAGCATGACCCCTTTGTTATCTGGGCCCATCTCTCAAAAACACTGGCCTACTTCCTTGAGCTCTGCTCATTGGCTACTGCTGTAGACTTTGTGAGTGATGGGCCTACAATCCAGTATAGGTCTGAAATATTTAACAATGGTTGTTGTTCAAAATGTTTGCAATAAAATATTGTTTTCATATGTATTTTTTTTACATGGATGTCATTTCCACCACACCTTGTCATTTCCATCACAACCCATATTTTGAGGTAAATGCGTATATTATGTATAATTTACATACATTTATTTCTTTTAGATATGGAAATCATAAGGTTGTTATCATAATCTCACAAAAAGGTTGGGTGGAAATATCTTATCTTTCTTGATAAATAAATGTTTTCAGTTGTCACCAAGGCAAGTTTATACATTCAGGCGTCATGTTGAATTATTAATATTAGGAAAACCTTAAAAATCACTTTAAATAATATTCAATACAAGTTCATGTACAAATGTATAAGAAATATGTTTTTTAAAAATTGATGTTTAATGACGTGATGGAAATTACATTTGTGTATGGCTGTGGGAAAAATGACAAAAATATATACATTCCTGAATAGTACAATCGCAGACATTATCAGATAGAGTTTCTAGACAAATCAAAGACAAGTACAATACTGGTAAAATGGTGTTTGAATAAGTTTTCATTTCTGAAAGTTTGCACGGTCAAAGTGCCCGAAGTTGCATAATCACCCGTTTATAAACAGAATATATTATTTTAAATAGTTGACACTAATTAAATTATATTATTAGACCTATATGGGCAAAACATAATTAAGTTAAATTTAGTCAATAAGATGGTAAAAATGGAATTGAAACATGGTATTAATAACCCCAAGCTGATAAATTGACATGATAGGTGACATTCCTTTAAAAGTATTACCTATTTGTTATATCCCTGTTTGTGTGTGTTCTCTAGGTCTGGACCCCAGCAGATGGCCAGAGGATGACCTACAATCTGTCACACTAGATGAGCCATGGAGGCTACGGGTGGCAGCTGCCCAGGCGTATTCTATAATGAAGACAAGAGACATCAAGAGCTTTGAGAGGGTGATGGAGTTCATGGATGTCACCTATACACTGCTGCCACGACTGGTGGCCCCTATCAAACACATGAAAATCATGTTTGGCCTCAAGACCAAGGTATGTAGAGGTTTCACATAAGGTAGAGAACAGTTACAGGAAAGGGGTGGGGAATCGCAATATGTGGATGCATAGAGAGGTTTCCAAGGCCATGTATGCCTACTAATAAGTTGGGCTGACTTGTTCAGGTACACTTATTTTGATTATGCTGTGTTTGTTGATTTGAGTTTTGGTGGAACAAAATGAGCAGCTGTGTTTGATTTGTATTCTGGTACAGATAATTATGTGGATGCTTCGGGAAGACCAAGGTATTGTCAACACTGTTTTGAAGATCATTAAGTTTTTTCCAAGTAGACTACCTCAGTACCATGAATGTGTAAGTAAATGCATTATAACTCTGCCTTATTTGATTACTTTGGACGACACTGTTGACTAAACTGAATCAGTTGTATATCAGAGTGTCTGCATCTCTGATCGACCCAGTGAGTATTGGGTTGCTGAGCTAAATGTCCTCTTTCTTTGCTCCTCTTCAGAGCCGACAAGAGATGCACCTAATGAGGAAGAACCACCAGGATTTTAAGGCTTTGGCCCAGACTCTTGCAATGGACATGTCCATGCGCAACTCTTATATCAAGGTTAGCTAAATCCCCATCGTCTGTTTAATGCTCCCTTTCTATTCCCCTCTTTGGCTCACACGATTCAGTGTTAAATTCGTCAACAAAAATAGTGACAAATATTCATCAAACCCCTATTTTTCAGTGGCAATTGACGAGACTATAACTGAATAAATAGACCCAGAAAAAAACTATAACAAAGCAAATTATTTTTTTATTTCAGTTGACTAAGTCTAGACGAGTTGAAATTCTCTTTGACTAAAATCTTACTACTAAGTGGACTGAACAAGAGTTTTTGGAGAGATTGAGAGCTTTTCAGTGGTAAGGACAATTTTAATATTAGCAGCACAGATTGCACAGTTCTGTTAAGCAGTGGGAAGGACACATCTATGTTTTTCTCCCTGTTGACTATAGATTTTTTTTTGCATTTGTAGTCTCGCTCAACCCTTGCACTTTCACCACTGAATTTAATAGCCAGGTTATGTAGCCAACATACTAGCTAAGTCTTTCCTCAGAGAAAACGGTTTGATTCTAGCCATTACCGTTCAAAAGATATGACCCATAATACTGGTGTTACGTTTATTTATTTATTTCTATTGTGCATTGGCGCCGAATTTTACATTCATAAAGCATATCGCGACCATTCTACAACTAGGCTGTTTACAGACCAGACCGTTAAACATTTGTTTAGGCTACACCTTGTTCAGTCATGTTAGCTCATTGCCTAGCTATATACAGTGCTTTTGGAAAGTATTCAGACCCCTTGACTAGTTCCACATTTTGTTACAGACTTATTCTAAAATTGATTCAATATTCTTTTTCATCATCTATCTAAACACAATACCCCATAATGACAAAGTGAAAACGGATACCTTATTTACATAAGTATTCAGACTCTTTGCTATGAGACTCGAAATTGGGCTCAGGTGCATCCTGTTTCCATTGATCATCCTTGAGATGTTTCTACAACTTGATTGGAGTCCACCTGTGGTAAATTAAATTGATTGGACATGATTTGGAAAGTCACACACCTGTCTATATAAGGTCCCACAGTTGACAGTGCATGTCAGAGCAAAAACCGAGCCATGATGTCGAAGGAATTGTTCAGAGAGCTCCGAGAGAGGATTGTGTCGAGCCACGGATCTGGGGAAGGGTACCAAAAATATCTCCGTTATACTTTTGGACATCAATGTGGCTGCAGCATCTGTGGAATGTTGCTAACTTTGGCAGTGATGAGACGAGTTACGGCGGTGCAACCCATAATACTTTGAGGTGATTGAGCTACTACTCTCCTTTTCTCTCTCTGCGATTGGGTGTCTTTTTTTGTATGTAATGTACAATATCTATGTTGGCTGAATTAGGAATTTATATGGCCAGATAATTCTTATACAGTATATGTTTGTCATATTTCTGCTGTTGGGAAGAGAATAGGATGGTATGCAGAAAAATATGTTGGTAAGACAAGGTTATTTATGTTTGTGCACATGGAAGACAGTCATTTGTGTTTACTTTACTATAGGTTAATGATGTGATGTGACTAAAACACAAGTTTCATTTTGACAATAACTAGACAAAATCATTATTCAAATGACAAAAATGTGACTAAGACTTAATAATAATAGGCCAGTCTGAGATGATAGTGCCATTTATAAAGTCTGGGTAGTGGTTCCTATGCTGTCCAGTAGGGGGTGCTATATACCCATCCTCTTGCTATACTCAGCCTTTAGTTGCTTGTGATGGAACTCCAAAACAATGGAGATGATTTGATGGAGCAATGCCTGTCACTTCCACTAGGGTTGAGGTGTTGTGTGTAGGATGGAGTATATAGTATATGTATTGATCTGCAGGTTCTCTTTCAGGATTTGATGGAGGACCAATATGGAGAATGCTATGCCCAGAAACTGGAGGACAGGTTGCTGCATTACCTTCAGGTACTGGAGTCGACGCTGCAGAGTGATACATATTTTGACCAGGTGTGTGTACATACAATAATTATTGAGATTGTTTGAGAATTCAATCAAATAGAGAATGTATGTTCTCATGCTATTACATAACTGTCAATGTCCTTGTTATCCATGTGAATGTGCCTATAGCTGTTGAAGCAGGAGGGTCCAATGGCATACGAAGAGGAGTTACTATTGCCGTTAATTACCTGTGACTCCACCTCCCTTGCTGCGTCCTTGAAGAGGCTATTCCACTCTGGTCAACAAACTCAGCATATTAACTATGACATACAGATGTAAACACAGTACAGTATGTAAGACCACCAGGAACCTACAGTACTGTAGATAAATATTTTGTCTTTCTATTCCTTCAGACGAGTCTTCTTCAAGATGCCATCCCAGCCACGGAGCCAATAAGGTACCAGCACAGGAGAGGGGAATAGGCTGGGAGCTGGAGGGTCCTGGGACCTCGAAAGTTGCGCTAAGGTCGCCCAAGGAGAGAACACACAAAGACGGGCAGTCACAGCTTGACAGGACAAGTCTCTACGCATTCCAGGGTATCTGTCAAGATAACCGAGAGGAGAGATCCAACTCATTGGGGTTGGGTCCACACCATGCTTGTGCAGCTGAGCAAAGTTTAGAGCCACATGCGCTTATCGTGGAGCTGGGGGTGGATCTGTCCAAAGACAGTCCACTCCTCCTGGAGGAGGAAGTCTCTGATGGGGAGGAGGGGAGCCGAGGCAGGACGGAGGTGGAGGACAGGCAGAACAATGATGAGGTGCCTGAGGCCTCCCCACTGCAGCTGTGCTCTAAACACCAGAAATGGGTGAGGAGCATTCTGCAGGAGTGCTCTGAGGAACTGCTGTGTGAAAAGAGTGATACCCCAGTGCACTGTCAGGGGTCCTCTTCCAACTCATCACAGGACTTGACCCCATCCCTCCTCACCCTTTGTCAACCCCAACATCTAACTCTGGCCACACAGAACCCTTCCCCTCCTCAAACAGTGGCTGTATCCCAACCTACGGCCCTCGATGACAGAGCCCATTCTGAACAGGCTGGAGAACCAGCAGACAGCCCAGAGGCCAGTAGAACACATAGGGTCAAGCTGAGACTGTCTATGGAGAGTCAGGCTCTTCTGCTTATGTCAAAGTTTCTACAGCCATTTGTGCGGCTCCGAAAACTGACCCAGCAGGAGTGTAGCATGGCTGCAGAGCTAAGAGGGACCAAGACCCCTGAGGAGGAAGACAGTGATAATGGTGAAGAGGATGATGAAGAACATGTGAAAAAAACTCCAGTGTATTCTTATTATGATTTAAACACACTCTATTCTAGTTTTGAGTCAAGCTCTGATGAAGATCCTGAAACACAGGATTCAGATCCTGACTATGTTCCTGGATGTGGAAAGAGAATGTACAACCAAAGTGTGTGATGGAGGAAGAAGCATGATCCTGGTGTTGACAATGAGGTATGGGATTAGATTGAGGTATCAGGGTGGTGTCCACCATTTGCCATGGTGAAATGTATAGCTGAGGTTAAACAAACTGCTACATAATTATTCAGCATCAAAATTCAGGTTACATTTCAGTAAAACAGTATTCAATATGCCCAGTTCAACCAGGTGTAATGTTGGTATAATAACCTTTTACATACCATAATACACAGCACCAGTTTCTTACTGACCTAGGTTCTTGGGCTGTGACAATACCAGTATCTCTATTTTTCCATGGCAAAAATGAAAATACGAGGCACACCAAACTCTGTAAAATATTGTGTGATATAGCTTGGAAAATAAACATGACTGGATGACATGGGGATTTTTAAATTTCCAACATTAAGTTTTTAGGAAAAAATATCACTAAATTATTTTTGTGGATTGTTTCCTAGCCATGATATTATACTGGTATCGTCCCCAATATTTTATGCTGTGTCATGTTGATTCAGAGGGGTCTGTTTGATGGTGTGACATGGGTTAAATATTACTCAGATATTCTGAGTGGACTGCTACTGTCCATAACATGCAACCAAAATCGGCTGACCAGTCATTGTGCACCTCCTTTTGTTGACAAATCAATGATGATGACGTCATTGGGAATTGCGTACATCACTGTACAAATGGAAAAGCTGTGAATCATTCCTGGCTGTGTGTCATAGGCAGCTCATCTTGTGAAGTGAGGGTTCAGGGTCATCGTGCTGTCAGTGTAAGCCACCTATGCATTTGTGCTTACACACTACCTTTGTTAGTTAATCCATATATTAGTTAGTCCACAGCAATTTTGGGGTAGGTCAAGTGAGGACACAGATTCAGGGTATGTGGGCCAATGAGAAGGCAGATGTTAGAAGACTCAACATATTCATAGGATGGTATGCATGGGAAGATAGCAGAGGGCTTCCATAGAGAGAGAAGATGCCAGGGATTCTCCTTTACCCAGAAGAGGGTCATACATATTATTAACACCTCATCATTAAGAGACATGTGAATCATGATGTAGCAGTCTGTGTTTACTTCAGTTTTAAAATCATGTGTGGGAAATGGATCGGTGAGCAGCAAGGTGTTGAGGTAAATTACGGTTGTTGTGAAGTGAGTAGGTACTTGACTCACATACAATTACGAGTCACTTTTAGGTAGGTGAGCTTGAGTTCCGTGACATGTTTTATTTATTTATTAAGAATGTATATGTGGACAGGTACGTGGTCAACAGAGGGACATGGAGTGACAGGGTCTTTAACTGTCTCAACCCCATCATGCCTGCTGGCGGATAGGGCACAGGGTCCTTAGCCAGATGATAAGGGGATAGTGGGGTACAAAGTTCCAGGGGATTTTTGTGTGTGTTGGACCACTGCATAAGGTTTTATTAGGATGTGTATTTATTTATCTACATTCTTCTGTAAATTTTTCAGGACACCGTGGCTGTACCAATATTGCATAATGAGTTGTTGAGTCTCTGTTCACTGAGTTACCCATCATGAGAGTAAACAACCCCAGAGTGAAGCAGAAGTTATACTGTTGGCTACCTGTTACATTACTGTGTTCAATAAACTATTTGTGTGAAATTACATGTATAAATTAAAGCTATATTTTACACACATGAAGCAATTGCGCTGTATCATATCCTACATATCTGTATTTTACTCTATATACCTATTTAGCTTTTATGTATTACTGTGCACATACTGTACATTATGCTGTGGGTATTTGGGACATTTGCCAGAAATCCCTATCATAATTACTCTCAGCAACTGGATTGCAAAATCACCCAATGCATGGAGCACTGAAATACCTGTCACGATCGTCTTGCTGAGAGAAAGTGGACCAAGGCGCAGCGTGTGCAAAATACATTCTCTTTTATTGTAGAGAAAGGAAAAAAACACGCAACAAACACTATAACAAACTGAAACAAAACAACAAACGAATCGTGAAGCTAATGACGTAAGTGCACACACAGGCTACAAACGTACAACATAGACAATTACCCACATTAACCTAGTGCCTATGGCTGCCAATCAGAGACAATTAATGACATCTGTCTCTGATTGAGAACCATTCAGGCAACCATAGACACAGCTAGACACCTATACTAAACACAAACCCATCTACTCTATTTAACCCCCTAAACCATACAACCACCCTAGACACTACAAAAACACATACATTCCCCATGTCACACCCTGACCTAACTAAAATAATAAAGAAAACAAAGAATACTAAGGCCAGGGTGTGACAGTAACCCCCCCCAAAGGTGCGGACTCCGGCCGCAGAACCTGAAACAGAAGGGGAGGGTCCGGGGTGGCCCCCATCATGGCGGCGGCTCGGGCGCGGGACGAGGCCCCCACTCCACCATTGTCAATACCCGCTTTGGTGGCGCCTCTGGAGCGGCGACCCTTGTAGCAAGTCCCGGACTGAAGACCATCCCAGAGGGCACCACCGGACGGATGGGTAGCTCCGGACTGAGGGGTAGCTCCGGACTGAGGGGTAGCTCCGGACTGAGGGGTAGCTCCGGACTGAGGGGTATCTCATGACTGGACGGCAGCTCCGGACTGAGGGACGGCAGCTCCGGACTGAGGGACGGCAGCTCATGGCTGGCTGACGGATCTGGCAGCTCATGGCTGGCTGACGGATCTGGCAGCTCATGGCTGGCTGACGGATCTGGCTGCTCATGGCTGGCTGACGGATCTGGCTGCTCATGGCTGGCTGACGGATCTGGCGGATCCTGACTGGCTGGCGGCTCTGGCGGATCCTGACTGGCTGGCGGCTCTGACGGATCCTGGCTGGTTGGCGGCTCTGGCGGATCCTAGCTGGTTGGCGGCTCTGGCGGATCCTGGCTGGTTGGCGGCTCTGGCGGATCCTGGCAGACGGGCGGCTCTGACGGATCCTGGCAGACGGGCGGCTCTGACGGCGCTTGGCAGACGGGCGACTCTGACGGCGCTTGGCAGACGGGCGGCTCTGACGGCGCTTGGCAGACGGGCGGCTCTGACGGCGCTTGGCAGACGGGCAGTTCTGGCCGGCTGAGGCGCACTGTTTGCCTGGTGCGTGGTGCCGGAACTGGAGGTACCGGGCTAAGGACACGCACCTTCAGGCTAGTGCGGGGAGAAGGAACAGGGCATACTGGACCCTGGAGACGCACATTAGGCCTAGTGCGTGGTGCCGGCACTGGTGGTACCGGGCTGGGGACACGCATCTCAGGGCTAGTGCGGGGAGCAGCAACAGGACGCACAGGACTCTGGGGACACACAGGAGGCTTGGTGCGTGGTGTAGGCACTGGTGGTAATGGGCTGGAGACACGCACCATAGGGCTAGTGCGTGGAGGAGGAACAGAGCTCTGGAGACGCACAGGAAGCCTGGTGCGTAGTGTAGGCACTGGTGGTACTGGGCTGGGGCGGGGAGGTGGCGCCCGAAATACCGGACCGTGCAGGTGTACTGGCTCCCTTGAGCACTGAGCCTGCCCAACCTTACCTGGTTGTATGCTCCCCGTCGCCCGACCAGTGCGGGGAGGTGGAATAACCCGCACCGGGCTATGTAGGCGAACCGGGGACACCATGCGTAAGGCTGGTGCCATGTATGCCGGCCCGAGGAGACGCACTGGAGACCAGACCGTTGAGCCGGCTTCATGACACCTGGCTCAATACTCAATCTAGCCCGGCAGATACGAGGAGCTGGTATGTACCGCACCGGGCTATGCACACGTACAGGAGACACCATGCGCTCTACTGCGTAACACGGTGTCTGCCCGTACTCTCGCTCTCCACGGTAAGTACAGGGAGTATGCACAGGTTTCCTACCTGACTTCGCCACACTCCCTTTTAGCCACCCCCCAAGAAATTTTTGGGGTTGACTCACATGCTTCCTACCGCGTCATTGCGCTGCCTCCATTCGCCGGTATCCCTCCTCGCACTGCGCCAGAGAATCCCAGGCGGGCTCCGGCACTCGCCCTGGGTCGATCAACCACCTGTCGATCTCCTCCCACGTAGTGTAGCCCAGATCCTGCTCCCATTGCCATAAATCCTGTTGCCGCTTTACACGCTGCTTGGTCCGGGTTTGGTGGGTAATTCTGTCACGATCGTCTTGCTGAGAGAAAGTGGACCAAGGCGCAGCGTGTGCAAAATACATTCTCTTTTATTGTAGAGAAAGGAAAAAAACACGCAACAAACACTATAACAAACTGAAACAAAACAACAAACGAATCGTGAAGCTAATGACGTAAGTGCACACACAGGCTACAAACGTACAACATAGACAATTACCCACATTAACCTAGTGCCTATGGCTGCCAATCAGAGACAATTAATGACATCTGTCTCTGATTGAGAACCATTCAGGCAACCATAGACACAGCTAGACACCTATACTAAACACAAACCCATCTACTCTATTTAACCCCCTAAACCATACAACCACCCTAGACACTACAAAAACACATACATTCCCCATGTCACACCCTGACCTAACTAAAATAATAAAGAAAACAAAGAATACTAAGGCCAGGGTGTGACAGTAACCCCCCCCAAAGGTGCGGACTCCGGCCGCAGAACCTGAAACAGAAGGGGAGGGTCCGGGGTGGCCCCCATCATGGCGGCGGCTCGGGCGCGGGACGAGGCCCCCACTCCACCATTGTCAATACCCGCTTTGGTGGCGCCTCTGGAGCGGCGACCCTTGTAGCAAGTCCCGGACTGAAGACCATCCCAGAGGGCACCACCGGACGGATGGGTAGCTCCGGACTGAGGGGTAGCTCCGGACTGAGGGGTAGCTCCGGACTGAGGGGTAGCTCCGGACTGAGGGGTAGCTCCGGACTGAGGGGTAGCTCATGACTGGACGGCAGCTCCGGACTGAGGGACGGCAGCTCCGGACTGAGGGACGGCAGCTCATGGCTGGCTGACGGATCTGGCAGCTCATGGCTGGCTGACGGATCTGGCAGCTCATGGCTGGCTGACGGATCTGGCAGCTCATGGCTGGCTGACGGATCTGGCAGCTCATGGCTGGCTGACGGATCTGGCTGCTCATGGCTGGCTGACGGATCTGACTGCTCATGGCTGGCTGACGGATCTGGCGGATCCTGACTGGCTGGCGGCTCTGGCGGATCCTGACTGGCTGGCGGCTCTGACGGATCCTGGCTGGTTGGCGGCTCTGGCGGATCCTGGCTGGTTGGCGGCTCTGGCGGATCCTGGCTGGTTGGCGGCTCTGGCGGATCCTGGCAGACGGGCGGCTCTGACGGATCCTGGCAGACGGGCGGCTCTGACGGCGCTTGGCAGACGGGCGGCTCTGACGGCGCTTGGCAGACGGGCGGCTCTGACGGTGCTTGGCAGACGGGCGGCTCTGACGGCGCTTGGCAGACGGGCGGCTCTGACGGCGCTTGGCAGACGGGCAGTTCTGGCCGGCTGAGGCGCACTGTTTGCCTGGTGCGTGGTGCCGGAACTAGAGGTACCGGGCTAAGGACACGCACCTTCAGGCTAGTGCGGGGAGAAGGAACAGGGCATACTGGACCCTGGAGACGCACATTAGGCCTAGTGCGTGGTGCCGGCACTGGTGGTACCGGGCTGGGGACACGCATCTCAGGGCTAGTGCGGGGAGCAGCAACAGGACGCACAGGACTCTGGGGACACACAGGAGGCTTGGTGCGTGGTGTAGGCACTGGTGGTAATGGGCTGGAGACACGCACCATAGGGCTAGTGCGTGGAGGAGGAACAGAGCTCTGGAGACGCACAGGAAGCCTGGTGCGTAGTGTAGGCACTGGTGGTACTGGGCTGGGGCGGGGAGGTGGCGCCCGAAATACCGGACCGTGCAGGTGTACTGGCTCCCTTGAGCACTGAGCCTGCCCAACCTTACCTGGTTGTATGCTCCCCGTCGCCCGACCAGTGCGGGGAGGTGGAATAACCCGCACCGGGCTATGTAGGCGAACCGGGGACACCATGCGTAAGGCTGGTGCCATGTATGCCGGCCCGAGGAGACGCACTGGAGACCAGACCGTTGAGCCGGCTTCATGACACCTGGCTCAATACTCAATCTAGCCCGGCAGATACGAGGAGCTGGTATG
This sequence comes from Salvelinus alpinus, assembly GCF_045679555.1. Lineage (NCBI taxonomy): Eukaryota > Metazoa > Chordata > Actinopteri > Salmoniformes > Salmonidae > Salvelinus > Salvelinus alpinus. The sequence goes on from NC_092100.1 coordinate 25,963,395, forward strand.
TACCGCACCGGGCTATGCACACGTACAGGAGACACCATGCGCTCTACTGCGTAACACGGTGTCTGCCCGTAGTCTCGCTCTCCACGGTAAGTACAGGGAGTATGCACAGGTTTCCTACCTGACTTCGCCACACTCCCTTTTAGCCACCCCCCAAGAATTTTTTTGGGTTGACTCACAGTTCCTACCGCGTCATTGCGCTGCCTCCATTCGCCGGTATCCCTCCTCGCACTGCGCCAGAGAATCCCAGGCGGGCTCCGGCACTCGCCCTGGGTCGATCGCCCACCTGTCGATCTCCTCCCACGTAGTGTAGCCCAGATCCTGCTCCCATTGCCATAAATCCTGTTGCCGCTTTACACGCTGCTTGGTCCGGGTTTGGTGGGTAATTCTGTCACGATCGTCTTGCTGAGAGAAAGTGGACCAAGGCGCAGCGTGTGCAAAATACATTCTCTTTTATTGTAGAGAAAGGAAAAAAACACGCAACAAACACTATAACAAACTGAAACAAAACAACAAACGAATCGTGAAGCTAATGACGTAAGTGCACACACAGGCTACAAACGTACAACATAGACAATTACCCACATTAACCTAGTGCCTATGGCTGCCTTAAATATGGCTCCCAATCAGAGACAATTAATGACATCTGTCTCTGATTGAGAACCATTCAGGCAACCATAGACACAGCTAGACACCTATACTAAACACAAACCCATCTACTCTATTTAACCCCCTAAACCATACAACCACCCTAGACACTACAAAAACACATACATTCCCCATGTCACACCCTGACCTAACTAAAATAATAAAGAAAACAAAGAATACTAAGGCCAGGGTGTGACAATACCACTGGAGCACTAAACATTTGACAGCCCTTGACTGTCAAAACAAGCTCTGGAAGGACTGTTATTATGCAACGTTTAGTTGTTCCATAGATTGGGGTGTACTTACACTACATGACAAAAAAATATGTGGACACCTGCTTGTCAAACATCTTATTCCAAAATCATGGGCATTAATATGGAGTTGGTCCCCCCCTTTGCTGCTATAACAGCCTCCACTCTTCTGGGAAGGCTTTCCACTAGATGTTGGAACATTGCTGCAGCCACAAGAGCATTAGTGAAGTTGGGCACTGATGCGTTCCAATTCATCCCAAAGGTGTTCGATGGGGTTGAGGTCAGGGCTCTGTGCAGGCCAGTCAAGTTCTTCCACACCGATCTCGAACAAACCATTTCTGTATGGACCTCGCTTTGTGCACAGGGACATTGTCATGCTGAAACAGTAAAGGGCCTTCCCCAAACTGTTTCCACAAAGTTGGAAGCACAGAATCGTCCAGAATGTAATTCTATGCTGGAGGGTTAAGATTTCCCTTCACTGGAACTAAGGGGCCTAGACTGAACTATGAAAAACAGCCCCAGACCATTATTCCTCCTCCACCAAACTTTACAGTTGGCACTATGCATTGGGGCATGTGCATTCTCCTGGAATCCGCCAAACCCAGATTCGTCCATCGGACTGCCAGATGTTGAAGCGTGATTCATCACTCCAGAGAACGCATTTCCACTGCTCCAGAGAACAATGGTGGAGAGCTTTACACCACTCCAGCCGACGATTGGCTGGAAACTCGGCCATGGAAACTAATTTCAAGAAGCTCCTGACGAACAGTTCTTGTGCTGACGTTGCTTCCAGAGGCAGTTTGGAAATTCGGTTGCAACCGAGGACAGATGATTGTTATGCGCTTCAGCCCTTGATGGTACCATTCTATGAGCTTGTGTGGCCTACCACTTCGCGGCTGAGCCATTGTTGCTCCACTTCACAATAACAGCACTTAAAGTTGACCGGGGCAGCTCTAGCATGGCAGAAATTTGACGAACTGACTTGCATCCTATGACGGTGCCATGTTGAAAGTCACTGAGCTTTTCAGTAAGAGCATTCTACTGCCAATGTTTGTCTATGGAGATTGCATGGCTGTGTGCTCGATTTTATACACCTGTCAGCAACGGGTGTGGCTGAAATCGCCGAATCCACTAATGGGAAGGGATATACTTTTGTATATATAGTGTACCTCCACTTTTTACGTTTTGCTTGCTTTTACTGAGGAAGAAGCATGCTTATCCTAAACCACACTCAAGCTGATTGAGCCTCAAAAAGTTTATTGGAAACCCTATGGACCTATGATAAAGGCTGAAATCAATTACTTTTATAAATATCAACTGATTTATGCTTCATTAGAATTTAAAAAAAGGTTTTCCCCATTCATGAAAGGTAGGAAAATCAGAGGCCATCTATCCATGACTTGGTCAATGATGTTGTATAGACTATAGGCTTCACAGGAGGTTGGTGGCACCTTAATTGGGGAGGACGAGCTCATGGTAATGGCTGGAGCAGAATACGTGGAATGGTATCAAAACATCAAACACACAGTTTCAATGTATTTGATGCCATTCCGTTGACTCGGTTTCAGCTATTATTATGCGCCGTCCTCCCCCCAGCAGCCTCCACTGATAGGCTTACATATTGATTTGACTTGAGGCGACCGGATGAGCCTTTGGGATTTTGCAAACATAAATGGGAAACTAATAACATGTTATGGCCAGACATATTCACACATTTTTCACTCGTACTTTTTCTGCTTAGTAATTGTTGTGCGGGGCATCGGATGTGAGCGTCTCTCCTGTGCGCATTACGCACGAGGACAGCTGGGGTCCCATGGGTCTCCTCTCATGAGTCTGGTATCTGTCTTTTGGAAAGAGTTAATGCCGTTTAACCCAAACCTTGCAGTGTTTTACATTTTTGGGAATGATGTAACGGGGGTGTATGGCACAACCCTCAGTCTCCACCAATGAAAATACGGGCAAGGCTCAACAGCTACCATTTTCGGGGGGCTTGTTATAAAGCCGGCTTATAACGGATTTATCAGTCAGTCTTTGTTCATATTCAGTATTTTACCTGAATTCCTTCATTTGCAGTGTGAAATTCTTTTGAGATTGTAAAGGTATTTAAAAGGACTATTGTTATTTAAATGTATGATAACGCATTTAACTACCTCTAGCAAGTAGCCTAAGTGTCCAATTTATTTAGAGGCAATTTCAAATAAGCTACGCCTGGTAAATGTATTATAGCTTTTTATTTGAGGTATAGATCACATGTTTATTATTACGCATGCAAAAACAAATATTACCTTATTCCAAAGAGATGCCTATTATATGTAGTTTTAGAATATTTGTTGTTTCTGTCTTAATTTCAATTGTCTTGTTTGTATATTTTTTCAGGCTGTATCAGATCAGACTTGTTTAGATGACATTTTATTAGGTTAGATTTGAGTTGATTAGGATAGATTTGAGTTGATTAGGATAGATTTGATCTATTGTTTTTGCATTATATACATAGTTTTCATTGCTAATGGACTATACACCCCATTTATACTGCTATTTATACGGCGTTGTGATGAGATAGCCATTAATAAGATCATATCAATAACTTGAGGTGTCCCAGTCTGATCGGTATATCGCTCTTCATTACTCAGATGTTCAACTAACTGCGCACATAGTTCAATTAGTTCAGAACAGCCCTTGCAGCGCTTTTGATCTCAAACTGGATTATATAAACATCGCACCTGTTGAGTTTTCATGGGTAATTTAACACCTGGGCTAGCCTACTTCTCTGCACTGATGTTTTTTTTATCCAACAAGTTGATTTTCAGTTTTCGAATTGATTATTAGACTAGTCATTTGAATATTAACGAATAATCCTAATATATTTTATTTGTATGATATTTTACAACAATTTATAATGCAGGAATTATTCATGAAAATCTATTTGTTGGTCCTATCTTTTTTCCCCTAGCCTTTTTTCCTTCCTATCTCTCCCATCTTCAGCTGCAGTTGCAACATGGAGAACCAGTCCTATGAGGTGAAAATTAATGGGAGTGGTATCCATGAGAAGAATGCTCTCGTTTGTGTCAATGGAAAAGGTCTTAATGGAAACGGTAACCATCATAAAGCTGTGAAAGGCATTGTTTGTCCGGCCAAGCAGAAGAGCTGCAGGCAGCGATGGAACATCCGGCCCTCAGAGATGTCAATCAACACCTTGAATCCTATCCGTGCCATTGTGGATGGGATGAAGCTCACACCCAACCCTGAGAAGCCCATGATTGCTCTGTCCATTGGTGAGATGCTACACCACTATCTCATTTGCATATGCTCAGTGTGTTCACTTGTGAAGTGGAGTTGGTCAGAATTATGTTTCTTATGTACTCCTTTGTCCTCCTGTCATTCCATCAGGGGACCCTACTGTGTTCGGGAACCTGCCTACTGATGACAAAGTTCTCCAGGCCATGAAGGACGCCATTGACTCACACAAATACAATGGCTATGCTCCGTCTGTTGGTAAGACTCACGCAAGCACTTTCTCACCACAGCACCAACATTTCAAAAAGCTTGTCAAGTGTAAAAAAACTAGGAATGAAGTTATTTTTTTGTATTTTATTTAAATGGGAATTTGGAGGATATGAGATGAGACACAGCTATAGGGGAGTTGGGCGGCTTGCAAGGGGAAGAGAAGTTGGAGGCTAAAGTAATTTCAGTCAGGGAAGTTGAGAGAGCTACGTAAAATAGGGCCAATTGACTGTCTGCAGATGAACTGAAAGGGTTCCACTCTATGATTAATGATGATTGTAGCCCTAAGGACGGATGCAGGCGAAATCTCCCTTTCTCCCAGCAGACTACCGAGTTCAGTATACAGTACTACAGTACAAAATATAAGATGTTGTCTTCTACTCATCAACAGGTTATCAGAAGAGCAGAGAGGTGGTGGCAAACTTCTACAGTTGCCCCGAGGCCCCCTTGGAGGCAGAGGTGTGTTTACCTCTCATCGTTTACCTGCTTTAACTCATTCAAACTCTCTTTTTTTCTTCATCATATATTCACCTGTCTTGCTACTGTAATTTATTTTCTCTCCAAAACTAGAGGACATAAAAAAAATATCTTGTTATCTTCCTCTCTCTTCCATGCAGGATGTCCTTCTGACCAGTGGCTGCAGTCAGGCTATAGATCTGGCCATTACAGTGCTGTGTAACCCTGGAGACAACATCCTAGTCCCCTGCCCTGGATTCTCCCTCTACAAGACTCTGGCTGTGTCTCTGGGCATCCAGGTCAAACTGTACAACCTTCTGGTGAGTGTTGGACACGGGGGGAGGAGCAAAATAGAGGGAAAATAAGTCAAAGAGAAAAACTGGATGTTAGCAAGAGAGAGCGAAGAAGGGGGGAAAATAGATTGTTGAAAGAGAAAGAGTGGGGGAAATGCAGAGCTCTTCCTCATTGACACATATCTGGTACTTACTTATAAATCATTTTGGATGGCTTTCTTTCCTCTAGGCTTACACACACACACACACACACACACACACACACACACACACACACACACACACACACACACACACACACACACACACACACACACACACACACACACACACACACACACACACACACACACACACAAATACAGATAAATACTTGTAGCTACATAACATTTTAGTTGAATTACATCCATAAAAAACATGAAGTCACTCAGGCACACAGTAGAATGTCGTGACTCTTGAGGTCATGATGTGTATATGACAACTGCACACAGTGTTAAGAGCTGCTATTGATTCACCTATACAATCCACTTATACATTATTAGAACTCTCACAGAGCTTCCTCATAATGTCAGGACAGCTGAGTTCCTGCCCATCTTCTGAAAACATCTGAAAACCTACATCTTCACAGACTAAGTTCTGATATTTGACTAAGTTCTGATATTTTTTCCACTAATTGATCTTCTGACCAATCACATCAGATATTTTCACACATATTTTTCAGAGCTGATCTGATTTGTCAAAAGACGAATTAGTGGAAAAAAGATCAGAATTGGACTGCCTGTGTAAATGCAGCCTATGAGATCAAAGGTCAGTTAAGACAGTTAGGACGGTGCAGAATCTGCAGATTTGTCTGTTTTCCAGCGTCTGTGTAGTGCATGTACAGTAAGTAGCCTTATGTCTGCTCTCTGACTCGTGGTGACTTTGTCTGTCCTTGCAGCCAGAGAAGTCTTGGGAGATCGATCTCCAACACATGGAAAGCCTGATAGATGACAGGACAACCTGCCTGATTGTCAATAATCCCTCCAACCCTTGTGGCTCCGTCTACAGTAAAGAGCATCTACAGAACATCCTTTCTGGTGAGCCCTGTTCCTTCACCCCCTGGCCACAGTGTTCCCTCTCACTATAACACAATATAAGCATTTGGTTCCTATAATGAATCCACTTCTAATTGTAATATTTTTGAATGTGTCTATTCTCTTGTCTAGTTGCCTCCAAACATTGCGTCCCAATCCTGGCTGATGAGATCTATGGTGACATGGTGAGTTCATACACACAGAAGCACTCTCAGAAACAAACACAACAGAGACAGACACTCATACAGACTAATACAGAAACTGGCATTGAGTCTATTGCATAATAGGAGACTAAGGAGAGGAATCTATATTGGATTGTCTTCTGGCATGGAGGAGGATTGGTCTATGGAGGTGTGCAATACAGTAGTAGACTGGTCATGCGTCCAGGAGTAGGCTGCTGGTTCTGGGGTATAGCCTACATCCTGGCCACTAGGCCCCATGTAATACATAATACCAGCGAGGCACATTCTTTAACATTCTGTAGCAGTTACAGGGAGGTTTTCTCTGGCTTAGCTCTGCTGGGTATCCAAGGATGAGCCACAGAGGTAAACTGTAGACAAGAGGCGCTCCTCTGCTCTGTAATTTCTGAGAGCTGTGTTGAGAATTTCTTATGGATAGCTTAAAGGGAAATTCGCAGTTGCTACATCTATTTTTGTACTTATAAATGAATGATATACTGTATACTCATTGATTCTTGAACAACATAACTTATAAATGCCTCATGAGCTTAGCTCAATTGTCGTAGCCCATCGGAACCCAAAATATAAGCTTGTTTACTTCAACTTTACTTTTACTTCAACTTCAATGTAAATGCATCAATAGCTCTGTCTATGAATTTAAAGGAGCAATATGAAGATATGTTCTGGTTGCTAAAATTCTATGGGGGGGGGTGATTGGGAATGCTATGGGGGGGTGATTGGGAATGCTATGGGGGGGTGATTGGGGTCGCTGAGTGCATAAATCACATGGGCTCAGAATTCACCAATGTCTCGCTCAGTACAAAAAACTATACAATAATATAATAATAATACTACTGTCACATACAGAGGATAGGTGCAGTGAAATGTTTTTTTTTTTACAGGGTCAGCCATAGTAGTACAGAGCCCCTGGAGCAAATTAGGGTTAAGCGTCTTGCTCAAGGGCAAATCGACAGATTTTTCACAATGTTGACTCAAAACAAGGCCCTTTCAGTTACTAGCCCAACACTCTAACCACTAGAACAGAAGTACTCAGAATGACTGTGCACTTTTCGCCGCATGTGTTTGCGATTAATGCAGATGTGAGGGTAATATGCGAGTGCGAGAGCGGGGGAGAAGAAGTGGGTGGGGGTGGGAGGGCCCCTTTTTTAACGACAAGGTGCCTGTTTAGGGGCTGCGTGGAGGGGTGCCTGTTTAGGGGCTGTGTGGAGGGGTGCCTGTTTAGGTGCTGTGTGGAGGGGTGCCTGTTTATGGGCTACGTGGAGGGGTGCTTGTTTAGGGGCTGCGTGGAGGGATGGCTCTTTAGGGGCTGTGTGGAGGGATGGCTCTTTAGGGGCTGTGAAGAGGGGCCTGTTTAGGGGCTGTGTGGAGGAGTGCCTGTTTAGTTAGGGGCTGTGTGGAGGGGGGCCTGTTTAGGGGCTGTGTGGAGGGGGGCCTGTTTAGGGGCTGTGTGGAGGGGTGCTTAAGGGCTGTGTGGAGGGGTGCCTGTTTAGGGGCTGTGTGGAGGGGTGCCTGTTTAGGGGCTGTGTGGAGGGGTGCCTGTTTAGGGGCTGTGTGGAGGGGTGCCTGTTTAGGGGCTGTGTGGAGGGGGGCCTGTTTAGGGGATGTGTGGAGGGGGGCCTGTTTAGGGGCTGTGTGGAGGGGTGGCTGTTTAGGGGCTGTGTGGAGGGGTGCCTGTTTAGGGGCTGCGTGGAGGCATTATGTGTCTGGGCAGCATAAGTTCCATCTCATGGTTAGAGGGGAATGTTTGACAAGCACCAGGCTCTTTCCTTATGGGCCCCTATGGGCTCCTCTCTGTGAGAAAAAAAACACAGCTCACGAGAGCTTAGAGCGGAGCCATAAATGCTTTGTAAATTAGATCTGAGGTGAGGTTTGGGATGTTCTTTTTCTGAACTGTCAGTCATTGTGCTCTGACCAATAGCACGCGGGGCGGATCTCCCACCCGTCATCAAGGCCTCAGCTCTAATGAAAGCCAGCTTGCTACGGTTACCATACCACCACTTTTTTTCTCTGCTCTCTCTCTCTCTCCTTTTCTCCTTCCATCTCTTTGTCTTTTTCTCTTAGACGAGCAGTGCATAACAATACATTTGCATTACATAAAGTTATGAAATCCCTCACAAACTTTGTTATGGTCAAATTAGTTTCATCATTTTTACCTATTAATACACATTTTTGGCATGTTGTTGTTTTTGATGGTGTTGTTGGTATTGATTGATTAAGTTGAAGTGCTTTATTTTTCAATGGGTGAAGAAAGACCATATCGGCTATGAAAAGCCAACTGACATTTACTCCTGAGGTGCTGACTTGTTGCACCCTCGACAACTACTGTGATTATTATTATTTGACCATGCTGGTCATTTATGAACATTTGAACATCTTGGCCATGTTATGTTATAATCTCCACCCGGAAGAGGACTGGCCACCCCTCATAGCCTGGTTCCTCTCTAGGTTTCTTCCTAGGTTTTGGCCTTTCTAGGGAGTTTTTCCTAGCCACCGTGCTTCTACACCTGCATTGCTTGCTGTTTGGGGGTTTAGGCTGGGATTCTGTACAGCACTTTGAGATATCAGCTGATGTAAGAAGGGCTTTATAAATACATTTGATTTGATGATTTGATTTGATATTTGCACTGTACTGTAGTCAGAGTTGGGTACAACTGGAGTTATCTAACTTCTTTAAAAAATTGTAATTGGATTACAGTTACACACTTAAAAACAGCTGAATACATTTTGAATTACTTGATCTAAAATCACGATGTGGGCTGCAAGTGTTTGCCTCAAACACACTGTAATGGCAGATTTTTTAACATCATTGAAAGCTGTGCTGATTCACACAGCTCAGAAGTCTTCTTTAGGTAGGAATGGAAGCTCTGTTCTAATTTATTTGAAATCTCCAAAACTTCCAAATTTGCTCTCCTTGGTTGCTTTCCACAGAAACTTATTTTAACCAAAAAAGTCAGATCCCCACTTTCACTGGGAACTGAAACATCAGGGACTTTGTGTCAATAGGACATCTTTGGTTAGTCAACACAGCTCCACCCTGTTCACTGCCCAAGCACTTGGATGGCATATAATCATATTTCTCCTGCATCTGTCGCATCTGTCTATTGCCGTCTTTATCGTACCAGACAGTTACCTTAAGGGAGGGTCAGACATTTAAATGACCGTTTTCCTTTTTTACTGGCCACATTCTGCTTAGTGGCTGGGTGTATTTTTCAAGTAATTCGCCCAGCCCTGAGTGTAATGCTCTGTATTATGAATAGAATCAAAATATTAAAACATTTCCCCTTTAATGTAAACTAACCCTGATTATTTTACATTGTCTTCTACAGTATGTTTTGTATTGATGCGAGTGTGTACTGTATCTCCATGATCAGGTGTTTCCAGGTTGCACATACCAATCTACGGCGTCCCTCAGCAGTGATGTGCCCATCCTAGCGTGTGGTGGTCTGGCCAAGCGATGGCTAGTCCCTGGCTGGAGGCTAGGTTGGATCCTCATCCACGACAAGAATCAAATCTTCGGAAAAGAGGTAAGTACTTCAGCCTCTCACTACTCGCATACTGAATGTGAAGTCCAGTTTATCTATACACATACGCTACACCAATACACATATGGTAAGATTAATCTGTGTCCTCTGGGGTTTGGAATCACTTCTAATGTACCTAATCTGTCTCTTCTGCTTTCAGATTCGTCAGGGTCTGGTTAAGCTTAGCCAGAGGATTCTGGGTGCCTGCACCATTGTCCAGGGTGCGATAGAGAGCATCCTGAACGACACGCCCCAGGAGTTTTACCACAGAACCATCAGTTTCCTCGAGGTGAGTCCCCCTCCCTTGAACCTTCCCCAATTATTTTATATGCAGATGGTAGTAGTCTAACATATTGATTTATCTGGATATCTGTCTGATTGTCCGACTGACTGTCTATTGACTAGTTTCCTGCTTCTTTCTCAGTCAAACTCCGAGATCTGTTTCTCTGAACTGTCCACTGTTCCTGGGCTGACCCCCGTGATGCCATCAGGAGCCATGTACCTCATGGCGAGTCTTATGTGTCCACTCATTTTTTTGAACAATTCCTGACATTTAATCAGAGTAAAAATGCCCTGTCTTAGGTCAGTTAGGATCACCACTTTATTTTAAGAATGTGAAATGTCAGAATATTAGTAGCGAAAATTATTTCTTTCAGCTTTTATTTCTTTCATCACATTCCCAGTGGGTCAGAAGTTTACATACACTCAATTAGTATTTGGTAGCATTGCATTTAAATTGTTTAACTTGGGTCAAATGTTTCGGGTAGCCTTCCACAAGCTTCCCACAATAAGTTGAGTGAATTTTGGCCCATTCCTCCTGACAGAGCTGGTGTAACTGAGTCAGGTTTGTAGGCCTCCTTGCTCGCAAACGCTTTTTCAGTTCTGCCCACAAATGTTCTATAGGATTGAGGTCAGGGCTTTGTGATGGCCACTCCAATACCTTGACTTTGTTGTCTTTAAGCCGTTTTGCAACAATTTTAGAAGTATGCTTGGGGTCATTGTCCATTTGGAAGACCCATTTTTGACCAAGCTTTAACTTCCTGACTGATGTCTTGAGATTTTACTTCAATATATCCACATAATTTTCCTCCCTCATGATGCCATCTATTTTGTGAAGTGCACCAGTCCCTCCTGCAGCAAAGCACACCCACAACATGATGCTGCCACCCCCGTACTTCACGTTTGGGATGATATTCTTCAGCTTGCAAGCCTTTTTTCTCCAAACATAACGATGGTCCTTATGGCCAAACAGTTCTATTTTTGTTTCATCAGACCAGAGGACATTTCTCCAACAAGTATGCTCTTTGTCCCCATATGCAGTTGCAAACCGTAGTCTGGCTTTTTTATGGCGGTTTTGGAGCAGTGGCTTCTTCTTTGCTGACCAGACTTTCAGGTTATGTCGATATAGGACTCGTTTTACTGTGGATACAGATACTTTTGTACCTGTTTCCTCCAGCATCTTCACAAGGTCTTTTGCTGTTATTCAGGGATTGATTTGCACTTTTCGCACCAAAGTACGTTCATCTCTAGGAGACAGAACGCGTCTCCTTCCTGAGCGGTATAACGGCTGCGTGGTCCCATGGTATTTATGCTTGCGTACTATTGTTTGTACAGATGAACGTGGTACCTTCAGGCGTTTGGAAATTGCTCCCAAGGATGAACCAGACTTGTGGAGGTCTACAATTTGTTTTCTGAGGTCTTGGCTGATTTATTTTTATTTTCCCATGATGTCAAGCAAAGAGGCACTGAGTTTGAACGTAGGCGTTGAAATACGTCCACAGGTGCACCTCCAATTGACTCAAATGATGTCAATTAGCCTATCAGAAGCTTCTAAAGCCATGACATAATTTTCTGGAATTTTCCAAGCTGTTTAAAGGCACAGTCAACTTAGTGTATGTAAACTTCTGATCACTGGAATTGTGATACAGTGAATTATAAGTGAAATAATCTGTCTGTAAACAATTGTTGGAAAAATTACTTGTGTTATGCAGAGAGTAGATGTCCTAACCGACTTGCCAAAACTATAGTTGGTTAACAAGAAATTTGTGGAGTGGTTGAAAAACGAGTGTATGTAAACTTCCGACTTCAACTGTACGTATTTTTTGTTTATTGATTCTATAACCAAATTTCAACTGCACATACTGTACATTCTCAATGACGTATGCATTATATCACAATAATACTTTTTCAAGCCTTAATATAGGAAAGAGGAAACAACTGAAGATTGCAATAGAATATTTTATTATTGCCGGTCTGGACCGGACCAAATCTTAACGAATTATAGGTTGTCTGTGGACATTGAAATCAAGGCGGCCGGGCCAGACAGGACCAAAAAAGACGTTCCTGTCGTTAAATGCTTAGTAGGATACTTAATGTGTGTCTTGGTATTTCTAGGTGGGAATTGAGATGGAACACTTCCCAGAGTTCCAGAACGATGTGCAGTTCACTGAGCGTCTGGTAACTGAGCAGTCCGTCTTCTGCCTGCCTGCTACGGTAAAACACCAGACACACACATATATCTATCTATCTATTGACGCGTTGGCTGACAACGTCAAGAGAATTATGCATGCCTATCGATGTGAGTGGAAGCCATGATTTGTTATGATTCTGAACAATCAGAAAGCTAGCAACACCCCGACAAAAAAGATTGCAGTTTTGAAACTGCAGTAGAAGTGCAGTAACTGCAGTCGATTGTGGCATTTTAAACGCAGTAATTCCAGAAAAACTGCACTGTGGTATTTTGGATGCAGTATTTGAAACATACTGCAATTATACTGCACTCTAACTGCAATCTGTTTTTGTAAGGGCAATGACAAGTAGCTACCATGTAGGGAATCGTAGGTGGTTGTTCTTGATACCATGTCTTGTTTTAAGGTGTTTTGACTGATTTCATGTCAATGCTAATGTGGCAAAAATTCACTAGCTAGCGAACCAATAACTGTAACGATGTATTTGAGAGACAACAAGAGCTCATTGTGCAAATATATTGATGTTTTCAATAAACATTTGGAGACTAAATATAGTTTACATGTTGTTATCTATCTATCCATCCATCTAATGGACTCATCCATCCTCTCTGTCTACCATGGGTAGAGAAATTACCTTGTTTTGTCATTTACAATTCTCTTCTCCCTGCAGGCATTTGAGTACCCAAATTACTTCCGGATCGTGGTGACCGTACCAGAGGAGATGATGGTGGAGGCGTGTACACGGATTCGGGAGTTCTGCCAGCGCCACTACAGAACCTGCAGCCAAGACAGCAACGAGCTAGACCAATAATGAGAGACACAGCCTGGGAGAGGGGGAGACCAAAGAGTATGGGCACAGAATATGACAAAAGTAAATGTGAAAAAAAGAGAACGGGAAGAGGGTGAGAGTAAAAGGAAAGAAATTAGGGAAGAGAAGGAGAGAAATTAGGGAAGAGAAGATGTGTCCAAATATCGTGTTGCACTGCGGGAACAAAGGTTTTTGCAATGTCATTGGTGGTGGTCCATCTTTGGTACCCCAACTTATGAGCAGACCTGATATTTATATTTTGTATGGCCATCTTATGTCAACCTTACTTTGTCTAACTATTTGAATTCTTAATGTTATTCTATATGTTGGGTTGACCAGAACACCATTGGGCGTATAGAACCAGGGACCGGGGGTCCTCCCCTTTTTTCAAACCATGATGGGGTTCATGGTTGGGTTGATCCCACCACGGAACCAGATGGAACTGAAGCACCTGCATGGATCAGATGATCTACAGTGCTTTCCATAGTCAGCGTTACATACTCTTTCTTGCATGTGTTAGAATTATGATGACACTCAGTATACATTCTGATATATTGCATGCTTAACCAACATTTTTCCTATGTATATAATCTATTTGTTATGTTGATGTAATATTGAATGTTTTTTTATTTTTTACTTTCATATAAAAAAGTTATTTAAACCAAATTAAGCTATGAAATACTTATTTGTTTGTTGTAACCAGTGGTGATTTTAGCATGTAAATGTTGGTGGGGCAACAAAAAAAAACTGTGGGATACAGTCCCAACACATTACCACTGGTACACCTGGCTATCAGCAGAGCCTTGTCTGTCAGCGAAACAGTTCATTCAGCCTCATTTACTGCCTTTAAAAAAAAACATAGCTGATATGGCTGACTTGCTTAAACAAATGTGGTTTCTACTGACAATTGAGATGTACAAACTATGGCATATGGGGACGACAAACGGATAAGAGGCAATCCGTAATTTCGATTAAGACATTAATGAGGGAGCTAGGACGGACTTAGCCAATATAACTATTTGTTCAGCACTTTTGAAATGTACAGCGACAGAATTCAGAACATGGGCCTTTCTTACAGTATGCTCCTTGTCCACCAAGTCAGAACCATTGGATAAATAAAGGGGGCATATAAGCAGACACTGAAAGCTCTTACAATATTCCATGATTCAATTTCTCAAAAACAGATTATAGGCTACATGTGCACCAACAAGTCAGAACAGTAGGTGAAATTAAGAGGTGAAAATAGACCAAATTATTAGGGGGAGGCACAAGGGTTACTAACAGCTTTCTACACAACATACACTTAGCATTACTTTCTTAGCTACAGTATACATATCTCCCTTGTAACGGCTTTCTTCCTGGGATGAAGGAAAGGACCAAAACGCAGCGCGGCTAGTGTTCAACATGTTTAATAAAGAATAATAACGTGAACACTACAAGCTACAAAACAATAAATGTGAAAACCAAAAACAGTCCTATCTGGTGCAGAACACAAAGACAATCACCCACAAACCAACAGTGCAAACAGGCTACCTTAATATGGTTCCCAATCAGAGACAATGACAAACACCTGCCTCTGATTGAGAACCATATTAGGCCAAACAACAAACCCAACATAGAAACACAAAACATAGAATGCCCACCCAGCTCACGTCCTGACCAACTAAACACAGACTAAATAAAGGAAATAAGGTCAGGAACGTGACATCCCTGGCATATTACATCATTTATGCAGCAACATACAAGACATTTTTTGACTCACCTTTTTGTGCTGTGCTCACTTGAACAGGAAGGTGGCGCGGCGGTCCTTCGTGGGCATATTTTGTCATCAAACTTTATCATCAAAGTCTGGCATTCTCTGGATTTATGATGCTTTCAAGAAACCTAAAAACTCTGAAGAGAAAAAAGGTTGAATCATGATGACGTCAGTGATCTTCAGGTCGTAGCTCTAGAAAGAGGCACGAGTTCCCAATTTAATATTCCGATTTGGATGAAAGTTCAAAACGTAGCTCATTTTTCCCGAGTTCCCAGTTGTCTTGAACTCACTAAAGTCAGATTTTGCAGTTCCGCGTTAACAGTTGTTTTGAGCGAGGCACAAATCATGGTTCATTGACAGCATGGCCAATGTTGAATGTTTATAATTTTAAACTAGGAAGAGAGACCCTTAGACTTGGGACCACACAGCCACTCCACTGAATAGCAGGCTAATGATTGCTTTGCAATGCTTTCAGTTAGCCACATATATTCCTTCCAAACCACTCATTGTTGAATTTGCGATTTCCAACTTCTTGCGTAATGTTTATGTCCATAGCCGATGAGCACTGATACGTTTTATCTATAATTTCTCTTCATTATTTCTCTTCATATCAGTCCAATCAAAGCTACTGTAGACATAATGTGATGTGACGTCATTTTATCTGTGGCCAATGACCTTGAGCCTTCTTGAATGGACACGTCTAATGTAACTCTATGGCAGCACCCAAGGGGCTTGAATCTTCGAGCTCTACCCTACTCATTCAAGGGTTTTTCTTTATTTGTACTATTTTTTACATTGTAGAATAATAGTGAAGACATCAAAACTATTAAATAACACATATGGAATCATGTAGTAACCAAAAAGGTGTTAAACAAATCAAAATATATTTTATATTTGAGATTCTTCAAATTAGTCACCCTTTGCCTTGATGACAGCTTTGCACACTCTTGGCATTCTCTCAACCAGCTTCACCTGGAATGCTTTTCCATCAGGTGTAAATCTTCTGCTAAACAGTCTCAAGATAATTAAAATATATATTTATTTTTAAACACAGTATTGAACAATATTATTCAGTCTTGAGCTGTTGTCCTTTCTAATTCAAGTATAATGTTTTGTAAATGCTTTATGTCAGTATAGTCAGTACACTTTTATTGATTTTCAGCCAGAACTTTCTCATACTAAAATGTTATTCCCTAGGGCCTAGACACACCTTGAGTGACCTTCAGTTTCAAATCCCTATGAAGGCTCTCTTGGTTTTAAAGAAAGAAAACAAACGTCCTCACAAATAATGAATATTACAATTGAATACTTTTACTCATACTACACACAGATACATTTATCAGTCTAACTCCACACAGCTGTGGTTCAATGGTATGCTTCTTCAGCTCATTTGTAAAAAAAAAAAAATGTTTTGATGACTGACTGTAGCATGAAATCATTCATTGCTGACACTATAGCACATCCTACTGTTGGATGTGTGTATTGCAGTCTGGGACGTTGCTGAGCAGATTCAACAAGGACACATTATTTGGCCTGCATCCAGGACTTGCATGTCTGAATGTATTTGCATTGCATCACCAAACACTTTTCAAATGTACACTTTGGTACAATATCACATATATCTCACAGTGCATAGGCCACACCTTTCCTACCACATATTGTGTGCAGGCCTACATTATTTCCTGTCTGAAGAAAGTGACCTTTACAACATTCTCCTTCCTCCCCTGAGTCTTTACAACAGCCCTCAGTTACCGAGTGTACACATAAATACACAATTGTGGTGAAGTACTTCTTACATAGTTCAATGATTAACTAGAAAGATAAGGAAGGACGCAAGAGAGAGAGCGAGAGAGATAGAAAGAGAAGGGTATGCGGGTAACAAAGTAGTTGGTAAAGAGGAAGGATAAGTCACAAGTCCCTGTCACAAGGCTCTTCCTGTCTTTCTATGCTGTTTTAACCCACCACATGGAGGCGAGCACCAGCGTTGTTCGGACAGTAGAGCTGAATGATGGCACACGCATGCCCCTGCTGGGCTTGGGAACATGGAAGGTACTCTCTCTCTCTTTCTTTCTCTCTCTTTCTCTCTCTCCCACTCCCTACCTCAACCACACATTGAAGGTTATCTCAAAATCTCAGTATATATAATGTCCATGTATTATTCTCTAAGTATGAAAGGTGTGTTATTACAGTGGTGATTGTTGTTATTACACAGTGGGTTAAATGGTCATTACGGTGTCTTTGTGTTGTTCAGTCAAGCAGTTCAGCAGCAGTGTGTCAAAGTGCGGTGGAAGCTGCCATAGCTGCTGGTTACCGTCACATAGACACAGCCTACAGCTACCGCAATGAGGTCGAGATCAGCAAGGCCCTCCGCTCCAAGATGCAGCAAGGCATCATCCGACGCCAAGACATGTACGTCGTCAGTAAGGTGGGTGCTGCGGCTGCAACCAAGAGGTGGAGTCTGAGTGTTTATGTGGGCTGGCTGTCACTGTTCCAGGTGGACATGAGCTTGCCCTTTGATCTTTTGGTCCAATACAAAGTTCAAATACATATAATCTGATATGAATATTGCCTGTAGAGTAGAGATGTTCTCGGGTCCAAAAAGTGGACCCGGAGCCGAACGAACCCGAGGACAATCAGACCAGGACCCGAACGGACCCGATCATGAAATAAATGGGGGACTCAGACCCGAACCCATATGGACCCGACAACAACCAACCTAGTGACAAGAAAATTATGTTTATCAGCCAAGTTGCTCTTCTGGTTAATGAATAGGTATTTATATGTTGGCTAGGCCTTCTATAAGTCAATATATTCACCTTATTAGGGTAAAATTAATATGCTATATGCTGTCCCCATTCAGGTCCATTCGGGTCTATCAGCTGTAGTTACATAGACCTGAGAACCGATGACAATCAAACAGGACCTGACCCAGACCCGAGGGAAAAGTATACATTTTGGACCCAGACCCGCTCGAGTCCCGGGGCTGGTCTCTGGTATTTGGGTTTGGGTGGACCCGTGAAGACCTCTACTGTAGAGTATTTGTTGATATATCCACTGGTTTTATTGGTCAATGTCTATTACGTAACACTAAAAAAGTTAAGTCATATTGGCTAAGTGATTTTTCAGAAAACCTCCCAAAAACAAGCTGGACCTCAGTTGACATATGTACTGATTGGAAGCAGAACTGGTTTCTATCTACGGGCTCTTGTTGTCTGTATTCATGGTTGATTTGCTACATCATTGTGTTGTGTTGCTGAATAGACCTGTGTCCACTTCTTTGTGTGTAGTTGTGGAGTACACACCATGCGACCCATGACATCCCATTGTGTCTAAACAAGTCCCTGAGTGACCTGCAGCTGGACTATCTGGACCTGTACCTGATGCACTTCCCTATAGGACTGAAGGTGGGATTACAGTTCACACTGACACTGGCACAAATAGTCACATGGATGATACAGGGACTAATGGACTCTTCTGATACAGTTCTTGACATTTCAACAACAACTCTTGGTTTACTTTCACATACAGTGCATTTGGAAAGGATTCAGATCCCTTCCCTTTATCCACATTTTGTTATGTTACAGCCTTATTCTAAGATTGATACAATAATTTTTTTCCTCATCACTCTAAACACAATACCCCATACTGACAAAGCGAAAACAGGTTATTTTTTTATTTTTGCAAATGAATTTAAAATAAAAAACAGAAATACCTTATTTACATAAGTATTCAGACCCTTTGATATGAGACTCGAAATTGAGCTCAGGTGCATCCATTTTCCAATGATCATTCTTGAGATGTTTCTACAACTTCATTGGCGTCCACCTGTGGTAAATTCAATTGGTTGTACATGATTTGGAAAGGCACACACCTGTCTATATAAGATCCCACAGTTGACAGTGCATGTCAGAACAAAAACCAAGCCATGAGGTCGAAGGGATTGTCCATAGAGCTCTGAGAAAGGATTGTGTTGAGGCACAGATCTGGGGAAGGGTACAAAAACATTTCTGCAGCATTGAAGGTCCCCAAGAACACAGTGGCCTCCATCATTCTTAAATGGATGAAGTTGGAACCACCAAGACTCTTCCTAGAGCTGGCCTCCTGGCCAAACTGAGCAATCAGAGTGACAGCGAGGTGACCAAGAACCCGATGTTCACTCTGAAAGAGCTCCAGAGTTCCTCTGTGGAGATGGGAGAACCTTCCATAAGGACAACCATCTCTGCAGCACTCCACCAATCAGGCCTTTATGGTAGTGTGGCCTGATGGAAGCCACTCCTCAGTAAAAGGCACATGACAGCCCGCTTGGAGTTTGCCAAAAGGCACCTAAAGGACTCTCAGACAACGAGAAAAAAGATTCTCTGGTCTGATGAAACCAAGATTGAACTCTTTGGCCTGAATGCCAAGTGTCACATCTGGAGGAAACATGGCACCATCCCTACAGTGAAGCATGGTTGTGGCAGCATCAAGCTGTAGGGATGTTTTTCAGCAGCAGGGACTGGGATACTTGTCAGGATCGAGGGAAAGATGAACGGAGCAAAATACAGAGAGATCCTTGATGAAAACCTGCTCCAGAGCGCTCAGGACCTCAGACTGCGGCGTAGGTTCACATTCCAACAGGACAACGACCCTAAGCACACAGCCAAGTAAACGCAGGAGTGGCTTCAGGACAAGTCTCTGAATGTCCTTGAGTAACCCAGCCAGAGCCAGAACTTGAACCCAATCGAACATCCCTGGAGAGACCTGAAAATAGCTCCCCATCCAACCTGACAGAGCTTGAGAGGATCTGCAGAGAAGAATGGGAGAAACTCCCTAAATACAGGCGTACCAACCTTGTAGCGTCAAACCCAAGAAGACTCAAGGCTGTAATCGCTGCCATAGGTGCTTCAACAAAGTACTGAGTAAAGGGTCTGATTACTTATGTATCGTTTTTTATTTTTTATACATTTGCTAAAATTTCTAAAAACATGTTTTTGCTTTGTCATTATGGGGTATTGTGTGTAGATTGATGAGGGGGGAAAACAATTTAATCCATTTTAGAATAAGGCTGTAACGTAACAAAATGTGGAAAAAGTCAAGGGGTCTGAATACTTTCCGAATGCACTGTATCTTTTTCATTCCTTCCAGAAAGTGGATGATGAGCTCTTCCCTATGAGAGAGGGAGAAATGCTCACCACTGACATTGACTACCTGGACGTGTGGAAGGTTAAAACACTATCATCTCCTCTTCATCAACATCATTATACTGTCTCCTAACATCAAAATGATTTGTATTTCTTTGTGGTCTATTTTTGGTATCTTGAAGTGTAGTGTATTACTGTGCCTGTGCTGTAATGTCTGCTGTGTGATGTAGGGGATGGAGGCCTTGCAGGCCTCAGGGAAAGTGAAAAGTATTGGCGTGTCCAACTTCAACGTCCTCCAGCTGGAGAGACTGCTCTCTGTGGCCAAGGTTCCCCCTGTAGTCAACCAGGTGCTTCAAGGCTTTACACTGCAACTTTAGCTATTTCAAATACACTATTATAACACACTGAGTACCTCACAAACCACAGGAGGCTACTGAGGGGAGGACAGCTCATAATAATGGCTGGAATGGAGTTCATGGAATGTGTTTGATGAATTCGATTCCATTCCATTCATTTCGTTCCATCCAGTACTATGAACCCGTCCTCCCCATTAATGTGCCACCAACCTCCTGTGTCACAAACATATCTCACTCCTTTAACCAGCTCAACCAGTGTAATACACAGTTAACTGTGTTTCTGCATGGACACTACATGTGCAAACGGGTGTGTTTACCATGCTGAAAGAGTGTGTGGGTGTCGCTACTGGGTCAGAGGGTAGGAGACAAGAATGGATAACAGCCGAAAGAGCGTTCTGACAGCTCTGTAATCTCATTATCTCTCCCTCTCCGCTCCTGCAGGTGGAGCTGCATCCCTACCTGGTCCAGTCTGACCTGGTGGAGTTCTGCAAGTCTCGCAACATCACCCTCACTGCCTACAGCCCCTTAGGTTCCCCTGGAAGACCCAAAGAATTGTGAGTCCTCCTGACAATAACATGTATACATTAGCGACTGGACTATGATCCTGCACTATATTGCTCTGTCCTGCACTATTGACCCCACAGTTGGCCGAGTAAACATCCCTCCCTATGTTCCAAAAGTTGACTGTCAATACTTCCTACAGTCACCGTGGAGACACTGATCCTGAGAAGCTGCTGGAGGACCCTGTGGTAGGAGATGTGGCTAAGAAGCACCGACGGAGCCCTGCTCAGGTTAGACTAGATAGTTCAGTAGAAACACACATCTAGTGTGTGTGTGTGCGCATCTGGGCTCTGCATCTAAGGACTATGTGGGTGTGTTGTTTCAGGTGCTGCTGAGGTACCATGTGCAGCAGGGTATTGCAGTGATCCCCAAAAGTGTGAAACCCAACCACATTCTGGAAAACACTAAGGTGAACTCTCTCTGACCCAATATAGATTATATTTACTCATTTGTACTACATGTAGTTCTTGCTCAATCATTTCATGAGTTCATAACAGGTTCAGTTTGAGCAATATGACTTTGACTGATATAGTATTCAGTCTTAATGCTAGTTTGATCAATGTCAGATCAATGTCTTGGTTTACACATTTAGTTATTAACTGGACATTCACATACATTACTCACTAACATAAATAAAATGTGTCAATGGTACAATAAACACTCAAAAAGAAAGTTTGTTGTCTGCAGATCTTTGACTTCTCTCTGACTGAGGAGGACATGTCGGCACTGAGAGGACTGAACAGAGGCTGGAAGAGCTGCATCATCGACTCGTAAGACAGGCTCAACGCTTCCTTATACAAATACTTAATAGATCAATAATTCCATGCAGAGAACAACTGCTCCTACCCTGACATGTTTCTGTTCTTCAGCTTGAAGTCTCATCCATACTACCCCTTTGAATGAGAGTCCCTGGGGATCAGAGACAAGAGACAGAGAAGTCACTTGGGAGAATAAGATAACTGTTTCTCAACCTGAGAACAAGGCCATATTACTATCCACCTCCTCATCAACATCGGCCTGCAAATGGTCTTCAACCATTGTTTATTGTTCACCTATAATGTGAAATTGTGATGATAAATAGAAATGTGGCGCTGAAGGTATGGATGGATGGTATTGTTTTTTTGTTGACATGATTTGAATAGATATACAGTATGCCCTCTGTGCCAACACTGTGCCCTGTCTGCCTGATTCTGAAGGGATGCAATATTTTTTCTTATCATCATAACTCAAACAAAACGTTTAGTTTAAAACACGTATACTGAACAAAAATATAAACACATGTAAAGTGGCGGCAGGTAGCCTAGTGGTTAGATCAATGGACTTGTAACCGAATGGTTGCAAAATCGAATCCCCGAGCTGACAAGGTAAAAATCTGTTGTTCTGACCCTGAACAAGGCAGTTAACCCACTAGGCCGTCATTGAAAATAAGATTTTGTTCTTAACTGACTTGGCTAGTTAAATAAAGGTAAAATAACAAAAAAAAGTGTTGGTCTGAAGCTGATTAAACAGCATGATCATTACACAGGTGCACTTCTCCTTCCTCTTTACCAACGTCGTTTTTATAGAATTTGGCAGTACATCCAACTGGCCTCACAACTGCAGACCACGTGTAACTACACCAGCCCAGGACCTCCACATCCAGCTTCTTCACCTGCGGGGTCGTCTGAGGAGGGGGAAGGGGGGTGCTGAGGAGTATTTTTGCCTGTCATAAAGCCCTTTTGTGGGGAAAAACTAATTCTGATTAGCTGGGCATGGCTCCCCAGTGGGTGGACCTGGCTCCCAAGTGGGTGGGCTTATGCCCTCCCAGGCCCACCCATGGCTGTGCCCCTGCCAATCATTTGAAATCCATAGATTAGGACCTAATGAATTCATTTCAATTGACTGATTTCTTTCTATGAACTCTAACTCAGTAAAATCCTTGAAATTGTTACATGAGCATTTACATTTTTGTTCAGTATAGATTATGCTTCAATTGTAATACGAAGCACATCAAAGTAAAACTTTTCCACATAGTCCCCAATGTTAAGCATGTTGGAAGTCTTTACAAATGAGCTGAAACAGAACTAGTCCTTTTGTGAGCTTTTGTGCTTTTAGAGATGATGTGATATGGTATAGGTAGTTCTGTCATCCACTGTGTTCCATTGGCAGCTACACAGCTCTTTTCCTCTGCCTGTAATGTTTTTGGGAAGGTCTGGGTCCCGCACCCACTGGCATTTTCAGGGTCAAACCCCTGTGTGACCTGTGAGAGAACCATGCTCTCCCAGCTGTAGCCCCCCAGCATGTAGATTGTCTCGTTCAGCCCCCCTCCTCTCCCCTGTAACTATTCCCCAGGACGTTGCTGTAAATGAGAATGTGTTCTCAGTCAACTTACCTGGTAAAATAAGGGTCAAATATATATTTTGTTAAATATCTTACCCCCCCAGACCGCCTCACTGTTAGGCTGGAGGAGGGGGGCTATACAGATCCATTGTTCACTCTGGGGGTCAAAGGCCTCCACCACCAGGATGTCAAAGTACTCAATGCTCTCCTCGTGGTCATTGCTGCCCCCAATTATATAGATGAGGTGGTTAAGTGATGTCATGCAGTGCCACCCTCGTGCAGATGACATGGCCTGGCGCTCCACCCAGACGTCTCCTCCTCTGGGGTCATAGCTCAACACGACTCGCCGGTACGGCTCGATCTGGTAGACATGGCCGCCTGAGATGTAGACCAATCCTTTATGAGATGTGCCTGCATTGCCATAGGTGAATCTGCAGAGAGATGGAGTAGAGAGGGACAAGTGAGAGAAAGGGCTTTGATGTGAGCTGTGCCAGCCTGCCAGGCAAAGAGGCACAATAGTTATAGTATGTGTATTGGGAACCGTGACAACAGAGAGCTACCCCTTAGGCAGAGTGTTGTTCTCCTTACTCTGTTGTCTTGCTGCTTAACAGGGGCAAGTCAGAGACAGGAGTACAGGTGACGCTTTGGGAGACCATTGAGGAGTAGTGTGACTGTGAGTCAGGGTGAGTTGAATTCTCCCTTGGGCAGTCCTGCTACATATGTACAGCAGTTGTCTGTAGGGCTGTAAATCTCCACTGACAACAGAGCCCGTTATTATTACGCCCTCCAACAGCAATCAGACATTCCCTAATGGCTCCCAGGTAGAAATCCACACGTCACTGGTTCATTGGGGCACTCTAGAGAAGAGATTAAACATAATTGAAAATGTTAGGTTGGGTTGCAGTGTAAGAGCAGAGCTTTACATTGATCAACTGGTTGTCTCTGGGTTTTGAGCAGTACAGCAGGTTCCTGGCAGCATCACCTCCATTAACTTGTGATGAGTTGCATGATGAACTCCCCCAGTACAGTGACACGGTGGTGGCTCCTCTGGGCTGGGATCTGGGTCTCCACCATCCACCCACCAGAGTCTAAATCTAGCCAGCGAACATCTGCAGTCAGCTCCTCCCCCATGGTCTGACACCTCCCCACCCACAAGTAGGAACTGCTCCTCCCCTCCCCGCCGCCTGTCTGCAAAACGGGTTAGGCACGGGCCCTTGTGTGGTAGTTCAGAGCCTCCTTCATCAGCACCTCACAGCTGGCCTCCAGGGGCAGCAGAGCCCATACAGCAGGGAGGACGCGGATGTGGGAGAGGAGCTGGCGGGCGTGTGCAGGGCGGTCTGGCGTGTGGCTCAGCCACTGGAGAGAAGCCTGGAGCAGAGCCTGCTCACTCTCTTGCTGGACCTGCCTGCTGGCCAGGTAGGAGCTTGGGCAGCCAGACATCACTCAGGAAGCCTGGGGTGAAGGGGAGGGTGGCGAAGCGTTCCAGGATGAAGTGGTCGATGCAGGCATCTAGTCTCTCCAGGCTGTAGAGCAGAGCCAGCTCCTGCAGTTACAGGTAGTTCTCCTCACTCACCTCTTTCTCCAGGTACTGGCCGCAGAAGTCCACTGCCCTCCACACCTGCAGCAGGTGGTCCATCTCCAGTTCAATGTTTCCTCCATCCAGCAGCAGCTCCCCACTGTAGAGGAAGTCCACCACAGCCTAAAGGAAGCCCCCACCAACTCCACCTCTGCCTGTCGCTCCTCCCTCATTCCCAGGGTGAATATAGCCTGGAAGGAAGGGCTTGAGACGGCCAGTAGGGCGCAGTGGGCTGGGATACGCTGCTCATTTCTTGTACTTACTTTTTTCTCAACTTGTTTATTTTACTGTCTAGTTACGTCAAGCTAGTTTACAGAGTAGCTATAGCTAACTAGCCAAATGGCTTTGTAGCCATAGATTGTGCACCTTCCATTGTTTAGCTAAGTAGCTAGCTGGTTGATGTTTTCCTTTTGTAGCTAACCAGAGCAGATGAAAGCAACATTCATCTCCACAAATGCTGTTTACATTGATATCCATACTGAATGAAGCAGTTAAGGGACCTCATTGGCACCCTTAACTTTTTCACTTAATTTAAGGGGGAAATTCACCTTAAAATGTTTTGTGCAACTGACTTAAAGTTAAGGAAACTAAGGGAAAAGATAAGGGGGAAATTAACTTAAGATGTTTTATGCAACCTGGCCCCGTACTTTACTATTTATATGTTTAACAACTTTTACTTTTACTTCACTACATTCCTAAAGAAAATAATGTACTTTTTATTCCATACATTTTCCCTGACACTCGTTAAATTTTGAATGCTTAGCAGGACAGGAAAATCATCCAATTCACACACTTATCAAGTGAACAATCCTGATCATCCCTACTGCCTCGTTTCTGTCCGACTCACTAAACACAAATGTATCGTTTGTTAATTATGTCTGAGTGTTGGAGTGTGCTATTGGCGATCCGTAAATTTAAAAAGAAAATTGTGCTGTCTGGTTTGCCTAATATAAGCAATTTGAAATTATTTATAGTTTTACTTTTGATACTTATGTATGTTTCAAACCAAATACTTGTAGACTTAATTAAGTAGTATTTTGCTGGCTAACTTTCACTTTTACTTAAATCATTTTCAATTAAGGTATCTTTACTTTTACTCAAGTATGATGTTTGGGTACTTTTTCCACCACTGCATAACTTGGACTTGAGCTGAACTGAAAATTTGACAATGACATCATGCCACAATGTATCACCTCACTTTGACCTCTCAGGGGAGGACACTGGAAGATTATATTGGCTTCTTGTTACAGCTACATTGTAGCAGCTATTCAATAGCAACTTTGAGATCTATCAAGCAGTAGGCTACAGTCGGTAGACTAGCAACGATCTACACGAGACGCTATTATGTTCGACAGCGATATTGATCGTGTGAGAATAAAACCACAGATTTTGAATTTACCACAGCATTTTTTGTAATATTTTTTAAATCTATTTAACCTTTTTTTAACTAGGCAAGTCAGTTCAGAACAAATTCTTATTTACAATGACGGCCTACCAAAAGGCAAAAGGCCTCCTGCGGGGACGGGGGCTGGTATTAAAAATACAAATATAGGACAAAACACACATGACAACAAGAGAGACCACAACACTACGTAAAGAGAGACCTAAGACAACAACATAGCATGGCAGCAACACCACATGACAACAACATGGAAGCAACACAACATGGCAGCAGCACAACATGGTAGCAGCACAAAACATGGTACAAACATTATTGGGCACCGACAACAGCACAAAGGCAAGAAGGTAGAGACAACAATATATCACATGAAGCAGCCACAACTGTCAGTAAGAGTGTCCATGATTGAGTCTTTGAATGATAAAACTGTCCAGTTTGAGTGTTTTTTGCAGCTCGTTCCAGTCACTAGCTGCAGCAAACTGAAAAGAGGAACGACCCAGGAATGTGTGTGCTTTGGGGACCTTTAACAGAATGTGACTGGCAGAATGGGTGTTGTATGTGGAGGATGAGGGCTGCAATAGTTATTTTAGATAGAGAGGCCTAAGAGGGTTTTATAAATAAGCATCAACCAGTGGATCTTGAGATGGGTATACAGAGATGTCCAGTTTACAGAGGAGTATAGAGTGCAGTGATGTGTCCTATAAGGAGCATTAGTGGCAAATCTGATGGCCGAATGGTAAAGAACATCTAGCCGCTCGAGAGCACCCTTACCTGCCGATCTATAAATTATAAATCTATAAATCTCTGTAATCTAGCATGGGTAGAATGGTCATCGGAATCAGGGTTAGTTTGGCAGCTGGGGAGAAAGAGGAGCGATTACGATAGAGGAAACCAAGTCTAGATTTATCCTTAGCCTGCAGCTTTGATATGTGCTGAGAGAAGGGCAGTGTACCTAGCCATACACCCAAATACTTGTATGAGGTGGCTACCTCAAGCTCTAAACCCTCAGAGGTAGTAATTACACAGATGGGGAGAGGGGCATTCTTCTTACCAAACCACATGACCTTTGTTTTGTAGGTGTTGTGAACAAGGTTAAGGGCAGAGAAAGCTTGATGGAGACTAAAAAAGCTTTGTTGTAGAGCGTTTAACACAAAATCCAGGGAGGGGCCAGTTGAGTATAAGACTGTATCATCTGCATATAAATGGATGAGAGAGCTTCCTACTGTCTGAGCTATGTTGTTGATGGGGATCAAGGATCAAGCCTTGGAGTGCTCCCTTGGTGTCAGGCAGTGGCTGAGACAGCAGATGTTCTGACTTTATACACTGCACTCTTTGAGAGAAGTAGTTAGCAAACCAAGCCAAAGACCCCTCAGACACCAATACTCCTTAGCCGGCCCACAAGAATGGAATCGTCTACCGTATCAAAATCTTTGGCCAAGTCAATAAAAATAGCAGTACAACATTGCTTAGAATCAAGGGCAATGGTGACATAATTTAAGACGTTTAAGGTTGCAGTGGCACATCCATAACCTGAACGGAAACCAGATTGCATACCAGAGAGAATACTATACACATAAAGGAAGACAGTCAGTTGATTATTGACACGTTTTTCCAACACTTTTGATAAACAGGGCAAAAAGCATAATCAATTGTTACATCATGCTTGATCAAAAGCAGTTTGAAAATATTATAATAGTATTATTTTGTTGTTCAGCTGCAGTCATGATCTCATCCAGGAAGTAGCCGTGGACTGTATGTGAATCCAACCAATCATATGGCGAGTGCATGAGCCCACTTAGGATGCATGCAGAAATAGGCCTACCATGCACTGCTGAAAAGGTAAAGCTATTAGACACAGATCTAAAAGGTTAGTTTGAGCATTGCACTGCTAAAAGTATCTCCACGCAATCATATCCCTCAGTGTAGAAACTTTTAGTTTGCATGTTGATTTTATTCTAGATATTTTGGGCTCATCAATTCATGGGGTATGTGGTCATGCAGGTACAGCC
This sequence comes from Salvelinus alpinus, assembly GCF_045679555.1. Classification (NCBI taxonomy): domain Eukaryota; kingdom Metazoa; phylum Chordata; class Actinopteri; order Salmoniformes; family Salmonidae; genus Salvelinus; species Salvelinus alpinus. Next base: position 25,991,707 of record NC_092100.1, read on the forward strand.
ATTGGAAAATGACTAACACACACACAATCTCTCTATTTATTTATCCTTCTCTCTCACTTGGTCCCCTCATATAGCTTGAAATAAATGACCTCAATCTCTGTGTTTTCTAGTTATACTTTCCATGGTTTATTATTTTCTATGAATGTTTAATTGTCTCTCAAGCTATAATCACACTGTGGTTATTGGTTGGGAAACTGTTTGCTGCGTGCTATTGTTCTCCAGCATCGATCACATTGACAGACCACAAGATGGCACGATAGCGCAGTAAAACGGCAACAATAGAAAAAGGGTGGATTTAATTTAACCGAATACCTCAGTTAACCATTGGGAGGTGAATACTGCGCCTGGGGACTTCGCCGCACTAGTACGGCAACCTGATTGACAAACATCACCAACGCCCATAAACTGGCTATAGGAAATGAATCAAGTCGTGGAAAGAGTCTCTTTCTCAGATAATTGAGAAAAGATACACCCTGCTCAGCGCGCTCCTCGTGTAATATCACAGACTCGACTGCTCAATAGGGGCTGGTGATTTCAGACTAGAGGTGTCTCTATTGTATAACTCTCGTTCTGCTCCTTTTTGATTTTTCTTTTCGCCTCGCTTTTTTCACTTCGACTAACGGTAGCATATCAGTTCTGCGTTCTCATTTCTACTGTCCATTTGCGTCCATCCAAAATGGCAACACGAATCGATAAAGAGGCTTGCAGGGAAGCTTATAACCTCGTCAGAGACGATAACACAGAGATAAACTGGTGAGTGTGGTGAATTTGTTGGGCATAGGCAGTTGTGGGAATCTGATATTTTACAGAGCATCCTAAAAATATATTTGAGTCTGGATTTATAAAATCAATAACAATGGATGAATAATCAAACTGCGCACTTCTCATTCATTCATCCAGTGTTTCATTTGATTCAAATTGTTTCTCTCCTCCCCATAAATTACCTCTCTTGGTCTAATAAATCAGGGTACCGGAGCATGACTAATTTATTTTGCCTATCCAAGAGATACAGTGGTAATGACACGTATATGTTGACACAAAACCTGACAAGTCTGCCCCTCATTTGACACACCGGTTTTTGAACGAATAGCCTACGCAGCCTGGTCTCGACTAGATAGATACATTGTAATCCCATCCGATAGATGTCGGATGATGGACGTGGACACGCATTAGTGGAGTAGACGGTCATAGATTATTACCGATTTTATTGACAGACAGGGTCTGAATACTCCATTTGAGATGACTGTAAGGTTAGTGCATTTTAATTAATTCATTTACTGTGCCTTTTATGTTCTTTTAGGGCCGCGTTTAAATATGAGGGTCATATGATTGTGCCGGCGGGCCAGGGGACTGATTATGAAGAATTCAAGAGTCAGTGCACAGGTAAGGCCGGATTTCATTCATTTTTGCGTTTATGCGGTTATTTCAAATTGGCCGCAATGGTCCTGCGTAATGGCAACAGCGCTGTAATAATCAATAGACCACACACATTTTTACGACTTGTTGCCATGTCAGTCAGTAGGGCTCATTGAGTTGTTGGAAACTTATATTATCTGAAATTGTGTTGCTTGTAAAGAAGTAAATAATGTCAGCGTTTGAAGGAACTTCCGATTTGTGACGCCCTGTAGCCTACCAGAGCAATACTCTTATAAAACTCTGTCTATTGGCCGTCAGTAGGCTACTTAATCCAGAAGTACTGCGACCCAGTGACCATTTAATAGCCTATCTGTCCCGTGACTTCATACTTTAGAAGTAGGCCTTTCTGGGTTGTTAAAAAGTGTGAAATATAAAGCCTTATAATATTAGTAACATTGAAAGTGCGTCCACTGTTTCTTGTGCGCAGCGCAGGGTCTTTATCCCACTATGTAGGACATAGTATAAATGTGCCCACCCCTAGTGAGCAAATCATGCTGTCACCACCCTATCAGCACCCTTTCCTGACACTCTCTCGCCACCCTAATTAGATATGGAGTGTTGGGCGTGGCGGGTAAATACTCCAGCGCTGGTGCGCTTGTATGGCCCTTGGCTGTAGGCTGCTCCGGTTTATTTACGTTTCAGGGCATGCATTCCAATGATATCATTCGGATTTATTACGATCTAGGCCTATTACTGATGTATTACCCTTTTTAAATAGGAGAACTGATGTATTGCTATACTAACTACCCAAATAGTACCTCTGGCTGTCCCATACTACCATCGTCTCTCCTCACGTTGAACCTTGTCTTTGCCCAGTGAATATTGTTGCTCTAATCCTACTGTATAAGAAGTTCCATACATTCTGATGAGTCTGCTTTAACAGAAATTGTGAAAGTCTCATCCTGTATTTGAGGGCCACAGACTGTTGCAGTCAAAAGTAGTGGATACTTATATGGGAAGGCTCAGTAATTGCATCTGTTGTTTAGATAGACATAGTGTGCTAAAATAAACATCTGTCTTTCTTATCAATTAAAGGGCTAAACTAAAGCGTTCTATTTGTCTTTTTGCTACATCATGATAGTTTCAGTAGTGCAGCAGTTTTCTGGCCACTTGTGTTAATAGCATTGTCAGCACAACTAGAATGGATGGCTTAGAGAGGGAAGAGATATTAGTATGACAAACCAGAAAGTTTACAACAGGGGAGGTAAGGCTTGATACTCAGGAGTTAGCAGAATTCGTGTTTTCTTTCAACAGTGGTATATGCTTATTCATTACTTGTCTGCCACAATGTGACAAATATAGAAATAAGCACAAAAAATTTGACATTTTTTAAGAATTTAGGTGCTAGAAACATCCAATTGTGGTTTGTTATACAGAGAAACAGCATAAACCTGTGTGTGGTCTGGTGGAGATCATGGCTAAGTCATGTGACATGTAGGGGACATGCAGGGTAGGTGTTGAAACTAACAATGGCCTTTGTAACCATGCTGATAACAGTTTGAACACTGATTATTGTTCATGCACAACAAAAGCCTTTAGATGTATGCTGCTTGTGAAGCTCTGCCAGGAAAATCTCTATCAGCAAGGTACAGGTAAACACAGATATCACACCGAGACGGTACCGATCAGTACAGAGGGAACCAATGGGGCATTATTAATGGTAAGGAAGGGCCAGGGCCCAGACCAGAGCAGAATCATGTTATAAATGTGTTATTACCTTTACTATAATCTATTTAGAGAAGTGATTTGGCACATATTTGGTATGTTGGACTATACAGAAAAAAACAGCTCTATTCCAAGACAATGCAGCTGGTGATGTAGGGCTAAGATGTGATGTGAATGTGTGTTTTAGTGTGTTTGTGTGAGAGAGACAGAGCGTGAAAGAGTGAACCCAGAATCACTGCCTCCCCAGTCTCCTCAGTATTGCTCACAACTCCAGACCCTTTTTATTTAGTCCGTTGACCTGAATACCTTCCCCTGTCTCTCGTACTCACAGATTTATCGCACTTTTGAATTTGGTGCATGGCCAAGGTAGTGTCACCATAACAAGCCAAAACTCCCCGTCTGTATTCATACTTCTTACAGCAGCATAGAAACACTCTCACAAAGCTCAACTCACAGTACACAGGAATCAGGCCTTGCCAACATGGACATGGAGACAAATCCATTTCTCTAACAACTATACTGTAATTACCTGTCATGAGGCAGCTGGGAATGGAAATGGTGTCATCAGCCTCTCTGCATGTTTCTGCTTGTCTGATTGTCAGTCTAATTTCTGACTCTCTGACTCTCTCTCTCTCTCTCAGATGATGTGCGTCTCTTTGGCTTTGTGCGGATCACGACGGGTGACGCCATGAGCAAGCGTGCCAAGTTCACCCTCATCACCTGGATAGGGGAAAACGTGAGCGGCCTGCAGCGTGCCAAGATCAGCACTGACAAGACATTGGTGAAAGATATTGTCCAGGTTAGGGACTCTGTTCTCACACATACTCACATGATTCCTTTACAAATATCAAATATTAATGTTCTGTTAAAATACAGTACATTAAATGGCAAATAAAGTGTAAAGATGTACCTTCGTTTGTCTATCTCTTTTCTTCTTCTTTTTTTCACCCCCTTTTTCTCCCCAATTTCGTGGTATCCAATTGTTAGTAATTACTATCTTGTCTCATCGCTACAACTCCCGTACGGGCTCGGGAGAGACGAAGGTCGAAAGCCATGCGTCCTCCGAAACACAACCCAACCAAGCCGCACTGCTTCTTAACACAGCGCGCCTCCAACCCGGAAGCCAGCCGCACCAATGTGTCGGAGGAAACACTGTGCACCTGGCTACCTTGGTTAGCGAGCACTGCGCCCGGCCCGCCACAGGAGTCGCTGGTGCGCGATGAGACAAGGATATCCCTACCGGCAAAACCCTCCCTAACCCGGACGACGCTAGGCCAATTGTGCGTCGCCCCACGGACCTCCCGGTCGCGGCCGGCTGCGACAGAGCCTGGGCGCGAACCCAGAATCTCTGGTGGCACAGCTAGCGCTGCGATGCAGTGCCCTAGACCACTGTGCCACCCAGGAGGCCTGTCTATCTCTTTTCAACACTTTTTCACTTAAATTCCTCCTCTGTTTGTCTCCCTCAGAACTTTGCCAAGGAGTTCATGATCAGTGATCCTCGTGAGCTGGAGGAGGACTACATTCGCACCGAGCTGAAGAAGGCGGGTGGGGCCAACTATGACGCCCAGGGAGAGTAGAGGAGAGTCCACCAGGGCGGGGCAGGGGGGGGGCTGCTACCTTTTGGGGGAGGGAGGGGTCTTCATGCCTGGATGAGAGAGAGAGGGGGATATATACACACACACACATGTACAAACACTCACATACAGATTAACACACAGCAACACACACACTCTCACAAAAAAGCATGTTGAGACACACTCAGACATATATATGGCTATAGTCCTATCCTCAGCCCTCTCACCTGTCAGGTCATGGATGATTATCTACTGTACTGTGCATCATCTCACTATCATCTCAGCTGCGGCGCAACGTTAAGAACTCTCTCAATCTGGGGGGATGTGTTTGTGTTACAACTGGAAAAGACACATTACTGTACTGTTTGTCAGAACAAGGGCAAGGGCCTCTATCTGATTTGACTTGTCATCATCGTGCTTTTACTGTATTCTTCTGTGGTTGTAGTCCAAACATGCATCCTTGGCAATAGAGGTCTTTCCTGCCCAGCTTTTCTCATCTCCCAATCCACCCCCAAGGTATACCCCACTGTGTTAACTGCCTTAATCTCCCATGGAGAGAGGGGCATCATGGGAGGTGTGTGTGTTTGTGGACACTACACTGTGATTGGCTATCCTCCACTCATGGGGGTGAGACTATGATTTGCCTATGGCCCACAAACCAATGGGACAGGGCTGTAGCACTTTCAGTCAGCCCAACCCAGGAGCAGTCATTTCTCTAGTGTAGCCTCTCTTTTTATTTGGATTAAACCCCAAAAAGGAATGTTTTTTTTTTAAGATTACTTTTATTTTCTATAACCTTTGATTTATTCTTGAGAGCAAAGTTATCTAGGAGATTTGAGGAGACTTTTAAAAACTGAACTTGGGCACATGATCAATCATTTCAGAATAAAAAAATGTTTTTTCAAGCTCGCTGGTCTCTTTGTTTGTGTCTAAAGCTCTCATTTACATGGACAGGAGGGCTCTTTGGGTGATGTGAGAATAAGGTAAATTCGTTTTGAGGTGGTGGTGAGACTCAGAGGGGCAGTGATGTAATGGAAGCTCTTGACATTGTGCCAACGTAGTCCAGAGTACACATAGTAACTGGGCTCGTTTGAGTGGTAAAGTGAAAGCAACCGACTAGACAAATTTGAGGAGTGAAGTCGGGGGAGGTGCATCTGCTACAGCTGAAAGTCAGACACTGATGTGGTTTTCCAAAAGCAAGGCTCAGTGCAACATGGCCGTGTTGCCATTGTTTATAAAAGTTGTTCTTTATAATGTCGAAATATACATATCTCCAACCCCCATATCACACACTGTAAATAATGTGTGTACATTGTACGATCAATTGGTGAGAGAGCCTTAAATATCACATTCATTTGTACATATCCACTATATACATGAATTGCGGCGAAGTTGGTTCCTGTTTCAGTCACGTCTTTGGTCACGTTTGCGTGCGTCAAACAAAAACACCCTAATGATCGGTGGACAATAGAGCCTCCCACAATGCAGGCGATGCTGCAGGATGAAGTTGGTGAAGAGCAAGTGTAGAAACTTGCAGTCAAAACTTCATGACCTTTGATGACATGATTTTTGTTAAGTTCATGCAAACAACATGTAGGCGCAAGTCGGACAATTCTGATCCCCATAATGCAACACACTTTGAAAGGCGGTCAGCAACTTGACAAAAGTGATCCGCTCGAACGCGCCCAATGTCTCTGGGGGCTTATGGGAGTAGCATGCGTTGTCACGGTCACCACTTCTGTAAGTTTCAGCCAATCACAGCCTCAGGGTGAGCTGTTTTGTTCTAAAGCTTGTCAATAAGAACCCCTCCCTACTCCCACTCTCTCAATCCCTCTGTTGACTAACCCCTCTTCTCTCTCTCCAACCACTTTCTTTTTGCCACTAGGCTCTCTCACCACCCCCATCCCTTCCGCCTTTCCCCCTCTCTGCCGGTAATTTTGTTCAACAGATGTGAACTCAACTGCCTAATTACTTAATCTAGTAATCTATAAACCTCTAGCAGTCTGCTTTTATGACTTGTAGTTTAGCTTGTAGTGGGTAAGAGAACGATAGAGGGGAGTAAGACATAGGCTTAACCCTATGTGTAATTTGAATGCTAATGTTTGTTTGTGTAGTTTGAGCGTTGAATGTTGTTTATCTCAGGTCAATTTGGCTGCGTTTACACGGGCAGCCCAGTTCTGATCTTTTTTCCACTAATTGGTCTTTTGACCAATCACATCAGATCTTTACACATAAAATCTTTTTCAGAGCTGATATCAGAATTGTTCTGCCTGTGTAAACGCAGCCTTAATAGCCTCCAGCAAAACTGGTTCAGGTCCAGACATGGGGCCTGAGTAATAAAGGAGGAGGGAGAGCAGGGGACTGAGAGACTAATAGATTACAGAGTTCTGGAAGAAGCTGTAGTCAGGTTAAGATAACGATTCAAATCAAATTGTATTAGTCACATGTGCCGAATACAACAGGTGTATACCTCACAGTGAAATGCTTACTTACGAGCCCCTAACCAACAACGCAGTTTAAAAAAAATACGAGTAAGAATAAGAAATAAAAGTAACAAGTAATTTTAGAGCAGCAGTAAAGTAACAATAGCGAGACTATACACAGGGGGGTACCGGTACAGAGTCCATGTGGCAGGGCTCCGGTTAGTTGAGGTAATATGTACATCTAGTTAAAGTTATTAAAGTGACTATGCATAGATGATAACAACAAAGAGTAACAGCGGTGTAAAAGAGGGGGGGGGGGGGCAATGCAAAAAGTCTGGGTAGCCATTTGATTAGACGTTCAGGAGTCTTTTGGCTTAGGGGTAGAAGCTGTTTAGAAGCCTCTTGGACCTAGACTTGGCGCTCAGGTACCGCTTGCCGTGCGGTAGCAGAGAGAACAGTCTATGACAAGGGTGGCTGGAATATTTGACAATTTTTAGGGCCTTCCTCTGACACTGCCTTGTGTAGAGGTCCTGGATGGCAGGAAACTAGGCCCCTGTGATGTACTGGGCCATATGCACTACTCTCTGTAGTACCTTGCGGTCGGAGGTTGAGCAGTTGCCATACCGGTGTAGCTAAATCTTTTCAGTCTCCTGAGGGGGAATCGGTTTTGTCGTGCCCTCTTCACGACTGTCTTGTTGTGCTTGGACCATGTTAGTTTGTTGGTGATGTGGACACCAAGGAAATTGAAGCTCTCAACCTGCTCCACTACAGCCCGGTCAATGAGAATGGGGGTGTTCTCGGCCCTCTTTTTCCTGTAGTCCACAATAATCTCCTTTGTCTTGATCACGTTGAGAGAGAGGTTGTTGTTCTGGCACCACACGGTCAGGTCTCTGACCTCCTCCCTATAGGCTGTCTCATCGTTGTCGGTGATCAGGCCTACCACTGTTGTGATATCGGCAAACTTAATGATGGTGTTGGAGTCGTGCCTGGCCGTGCAGTCATGAGTGAACAGGTAGTACAGGAGGGGACTGAGCACGCACCCCTGAGGGGCCCCCATGTTGAGGATCAGCGCTGCGCATGTGTTGTTACCTACCCTTACCACCTGGGGGCGGCCCATCAGGAAGTCCAGGATCCAGTTGCAGAGGGAGGTGTTTAGTCCCAGGGTCCTTATCTTATTGATGAGCTTTGAGGGCACTATGGTGTTGAACGCTGAGCTGTAGTCAATGAATAGCATTCTCACATAGGTGTTCCTTTTGTCCAGGTGGGAAAGGGCAGTGTGGAGTGCAATAGAGATTGCATCATCTATGGATTTGTTAGGGCAGTATGCACATTGGAGTGGGTCTAGGGTTTCTGGGATAATGGTGTTGATGTGAGCCATGACCAGCCTTTCAAAGCACATCCTGGTGACAGACGTGAGTGCTACGGTTCGGTAGTCATTTAGGCAGGTTACCTTAGTGTTTTTGGGCACAGGGACTAAGGTGGTCTGCTTAAAACATGTTGGTATTACAGACTCGGACAGGGAGAGGTTGAAAATGTCAGTGAAGACACTTGCCAGTTGGTCAGCGCATGCTCGGAGTACACGTCCTGGTAATCCATCTGGCCCTGCGGACTTGTGAATGTTGACCTGTTTAAAGGTCTTACTCACATTGGCTGCGGAGAGCATGATCACACAGTCTTCCGTAACAGCTGGTGCTCTCATGCATGTTTCAGTATTATTTGCCTGGACGCGAGCATAGAAGTAGTGTAGCTCGTCTAGTAGGCTCGTGTCACTGGGCAGCCCGCGGCTGTACTTCCCTTTGTAGTCTGTAATAGTTTGCAAGCCCTGCCACATCCGACGAGCGTCAGAGCCGGTGTAGTACGATTCGATCTAAGTCCTGTATTGACGTTTTGCCTGTTTGATGGTTCATCGGAGGGCATAGTGGGATTTCTTATAAGCTTCCGGGTTTGAGTCCTGCTCCTTGAAAGCGGCAGCTCTAGCCATTAGCTCCGTGCGGATGTTGCCTGTAATCCATGGCTTCTGGTTGGGGTATGTACGTACGGTCACTGTGGGGACGACGTCATCGATGCACTTATTGATGAAGCCAATGACTGATGTGGTGTACTACTCAATGCCATCGGAGGAATCCCGGAACATATTCCAGTCTGTGCTAGCAAAACAGTCTTATAGCTTAGCATCTGCTTCATCTGACCACTTTTTTATTGATCGAGTCACTGGTGCTTCCTGCTATAATTTTTGTTTGTAAGCAGGAATCAGGAGGATAGAATTATCGTCATATTTGCCAAATGGAGGGCGAGGGAGAGCTTTGTATACGTCTCTGTGTGTGGAGTAAAGGTGGTCCAGAGTTTTTCCCCCCTGGTTGCACATTTAACATGCTGATAGAAATTCGGAAAGATGGATTTAAGTTTCCCTGCATTAATGTTCCCGGCTACTAGGAACGCCGCCTCTGGGTGAGCGTTTTCCTGTTTGCTTATGGCGGAATACAGCCCATTCAGTGCGGTCTTAGTGCCAGCATCAGTCTGTTGTGGTATGTAGACAGCTACGAAAAATACAGATGAAAACTCTAGGTAGATAGTGTGGTCTACAGCTTATCATGAGATACTCTACCTCAGGCGAGCAAAACCTTGAGACTTCCTTAGATATCGTGCACCAGCTGTTATTTACAAAAATACATAGTCCGCCGCCCCTTGACTTACCAGATGCGCTGTTCTGTCCTGCTGATACAGCATATAACCAGCCAGCTGTATGATGATAATGTTGTCATTCAGCCGCGACTCCATGAAGCTTAAGATATTACAGTTTTGAATGTCCCGTTGATAGTTTAATCTTCATCGATTTTATTTTCCAAAGATTGTACGTTTTTTAGCAGAATGGAAGGATGGAAGGGTTTATTCGATTGCCTACAAATTCTCAGATGGCAGCCCGCCCTCTGGCCACTTTTTCTCCGCCTTCTCTTCACGCAAATGACGGGGGTCTGGGCCTGTTCCTGGGGAAGCAGTATATCATTCACGTCGGGCTTGTCGGACTCGTTAAAGGAAAAAAAGGATTCCGTCAGTCCGTGGTTAGTAATCGTAGTTCTGATGCCCAGAAGTTATTTTCGGTCATAAGAGACGGTAGAAGCAACATTATGTACAAAATTAGTTACATAATAAGTTACAAACAATGCAAAAAAACAAACAAAAAAACAATTGGTTAGGAATACGTAAAACGTCAGCCTTGTTCTCCGGCGCCATCTTGTCAGGTTTCAGTATTGTCACAGTAAGGCCTACAGACTCCAATAATTGAGGATGCAGGGTGAGATTACATTTTAAACTGTTATTTATTGCATTTGCTTTTAAGTAGATGTGTGTGTACGGCGTGTGTGTATGTTCATGTGTGTGCCGTGTGTGCTCACGTGTGTGTGTTCTGTTAGGGAGATCTAGTGTGGGATGTACTGTATGTGTGTGTGTGTGTGACTTAGCCCAGTTGGAGCTGAGTGGAGGATGGGTAAAATGGTGTTGTGTGGTGTCTTAGGGGACCATATTAATTAGATTAATGACTTTATGGGGTTAATTTGCATCCTTGTCACATTGCTAGACAGACTCCTTTCTGACTCTTTCAGGTAATTTACCCTGAGACGATCATGCTCACAGGCAAACAGGCAAACAGACTTACCTGCTAGCCTGTTTACGGTATCATATGTACGGTGTGCATGTTCTGACAGCTCCACAGCTAGGCCAAAGGTAAAGCCAGCTTTTCTCCCCTGTGCTGTGGCAGCATGCATGTAAGCTAGAGAGAGAGAGAAAGAGCGGGAGAGAGGGCGGGAGTAAGTACATCAGTGGCGGCTGGTGGGAGGAGCTATATGTGTTTGATACTCTTCCATTTATTCCATTCCAGCCATTACAATGAGCCCATCCTCCTATAGTCCCTCCCACCAGCCTCCTCTGTGTATTAGAGTGAGGGAGAGTTGCTTAATAAGTGAGTATGCGAGTTCTAGAAGTATTGTTCACTCTGGGATTCACAAGGAAGTTCCTGCCAGCGATACTCAGCTCCTTCCTGCATTCCAGAAGCCTCCCATATCCAGCATATTTCATATCCCACACATCACTGCATAGTCATGTGCTTGTTTGTGTGTCTGTGTCTACGTCAGTGAGTGTGTTTGAATGCCTGTGTGATCCATCTTATCCCAGCAATGTTCTTCCACTCTGAGAGGGAGGCTTTTTCTGTTGTTCTTTTGTTGTCTTTGTCAAAATATATAATTCAAACCAGATATCAGGTTTGACAAAACAAAAACAAAAAAATGTAAAGAGTATGGTGTCTGTTTTAACATCTTGCCATTATCACTGAAATGTCATTGAACTGCATTATTCACTGCAGCAGTTGACATTATCAATGTCCCTCCCTGGATTCAAAGATAAAGGACTCCCCCAGTCACTTATCCAAATATCACAACATGAGCTAACAAAGTGACTAGCACGGCTGGATTGTGTATTTACGGGATATTTAACCAACCCCTGCTGTGCAGATGATCTCATCACTCTCTTATATCTCGTCTCCTCAGGCGCAAGAGGGGGAAGGGGAGTAAGGGGGAGTGGTGGGCTGGGAGTACGGAATACGGTTCATGTGGACTGATGTGGTTATTCTGGTTGGGGAGGGGGGGTGAGTTTAGGGAGGAGAAAAATTGGGGCAAGCAAGGGGGGTATGGGGGGCCCTTTCAGCCTGTGTGAATGGGAGAGGGAATGTGAGTGTGAATGGGTCAACTCTCAATGCCCCTGTGTGCCACTCCAGCATTGGCACAGTGCGGCCATTGTCAGGGCCTAATAAGCTGAGCTGCACTCCATCCACTCCATCCAAATTGATGCCTCTATCTGTCTCCTCAGTGCTGTGATTGCACTGGCTGTTCAGGTCACTGTTCTGTCCCGCAGACCAAACATTCCTCTCTCTCTGTCATCCCTGTCATATACACACTCAAATGACTTAATTTGGGAAATGATGGAAATGCTATTTTCCACTAGTACAAAATATAATAGTCAATCAGATGATCTGTCATCGTGGCCAAGGAAGTGAGGAATATGATTGTGTAGTTTCATTTACTTCGAAAAATGTAGGATAGTTTCTCAACTGTTGTCTGGTTACAGAATTGCAGAAGTGCTGTTCCAAAGAGCTCAAACAAAGACAGAAACAGAAGAGGAAGTGATGAAGGTGAAGTACAGTTTGACGATCTAATTCAGAAGAGGCTATTCTTCCCAGAAACCCCTCTGAATGTTACATGTCAATGTCACATGTCTACTTTGGAGCAACTCTAGTCTCCTAGATATACATCACAGACTTGAGGCAACAAATGTTCTCTCTTTCTTTCTTTTCTTCTCCCTCTCATACTCACTCAACAATATGTCCAGCATCTCTTTCTTGCTGGATTCGCTATTTAATTAAACTATAACTCTGCATGGATCAATGACCCCAGCAAAATAGTTATTCATTTCTTGATCCTGCTCAAGTTGCACACAGACTAATAAGATGTGAAACCGTCAGTAGACAGAGTTTATAAAGAAAGGTCATCTCCCTACAGCATGACTGGCTTTTTCATAGGCAACACTTCAATTATTGACCATTGGAAAAATGCCATTATACCTTTCTATAGCTAGCTACCGATACAGTACATTGCACCGGCAGATGCTGCATTAGATAGAACATTTAAAACGTCATGTACATTTTAATTTTTTTCCTGCACTGAGGAGTGTGGCATTTACAAGTCTGATGAATTGGTCAGTAATGTTCAAGGTCAACCACATGAAAGACATGATGACATTTGAAAACATTCAAGAGTCTAATGAACCTCTCAAGCATAAAGCAGAATGAGGAAGTGGTCTGTGCCAGCAGAGCAGAATAAGCATGCTATTTAGCGCTAGAGTTCCAAACGGTGCACATTACAACTGGACTTGTGTGTATTACAAAGGTATACTAACAAAATATTTGTTTTCATTCCTGCTTAATATTGTCTCAATACTGTCAACAACCTGAAGAACAATCTGAGTGTCTAAGCAGGTCATACACTGAACTTGTTCTATAATATAAGAAATATCCAAGGCTTCAAAATAAGTTACCTGTAGGCCTTACGCATTGCATATGTACATATGTTCTTCAGCTTGATTGTGTGTTTGATAGTGATCTTATGCAGTATGTTCCCAAATGGTGATTTAGTCCAGAGGATAATTACCAAATATACTGAGATCTTTCCACTTTATGATACAAGTATCAAACTTGGTAACATTAATACTAGATAACTTAAATAACATTTTAAACATGGGAGGTAGTCTGGAAAGCATGTCAGTCAACCAGGGAGGCCATTATTATTATTATTTTTTAATTTAGCCTTTATTTAACTAGGCAAGTTAGTTAAGAACAAATTCTTATTTACAATGACGGCCTACACCGGCCAAACCCGGACAACGCTGGGCCAATTGTTCGCAGCCCTATGGGACTCCCAATCACGGCCGGTTGTGATACAGCCTGGATTCGAACCAGGGTGTCTGTAGTGACGCCTCGGGAGTAAACATAATACAATTCCTGTAAGAAGAAAAATCATTCCAAACAATATCAAAATGACTTTGTAATGTTATATACCCACTAAATAAATCCCACAGGTAACATAGACAATAGTTATGATCATAAAATACTCTTAAGACCTTTATGGGGGTCAAATTGAGGTCATTTTGACCATAGTCCAGCGGCTATGGGGAAACATTTTTAGACTTTGTGATAGAGCCACCAAATTTCACACACAGTTGGGGTATGTCTAAAGAAGTATTTTTTTTGCTATAGTGCCATCACAGATTTTGTCCATTACCCCCCTGGCTGCCAATCAACGTTTGCACCGTAGTCTGTTGAATAATATCATTTTATATGCATAAAACGCATCATCCAAATGCCACGCCTGCCTATTCAGACATTGCATGAATAAATGTTTGTATTTTTAATACCCTCATACACCAAATTAGGCCTATCTCATTTCAAAATAGGCCATCATTGTCAATTGTGAATAATAATTATTCTTATTTTACGGGTAAAATGTCCAATCTGCATCTGAATGCCAATCATAACCATTTTATCTCACTCAGTTTCATGAGAATATGTATTTAGATCTTCTTGAGTTATGTGAGTAAATACTCTTTGAGCGGATTTCAGAGGAGATGATATTAACAAGCTGCAGACTAGCCTACCTGTATTGCTTCCATCAGAGAATATTTATCCTATGGCACGCGCTGTTTAGTTTTGGCCATATCATGAGAAAAAAACGTGACCTTTCAGTACAATCATTCTTAAATCTCATGGGGTGGGGTTTTTGTTTTTACAGTAACGTTAGATTACTCTATTATATTCAGGCTGTTATGCAGAATACTAATTAATCATTCATTAAGTGATCTTACAGGACATTGATTCATTGTTCCGGTGCGCTCCGGCAGCACCACACCTGTGAATATACTCAGTTTTCCAAAATGACCACCAACAAGCTCCATAGGGCCATATTGGACCGGAATTACATGGCCATATCTCCATGAATAATTGGTACATACAGCCCAGTGATGGCTTAAAATGTTTGAGGGGGTCACAAGAACACAATAAAATGTCCCAAATATGCCATATACACTGAATGTACAATTGACCACTAGGAACACCTGCTTTTTCCATGACATTGACTGACCAGGTGAATAAAGGTGCAGCTATGATCCCTTATTGATGTCACTTGTTAAATCCGATTCAAACAGTGTAGATGAAGAGATGGGTTAAATAAGGATTTTTAAGCCTTCAGACAACTGAGACCTGGATTGTGTATGTGTGCCATTCAGAGGGTGAATGGGCAAGACAAAATATTTAAGTGCCTTTGAATGGGGTATGGTAGTAGATGCCAGGTGCACCAGTTTGAGTCTGTCAAAAACTGCAATGCTGCTGGGTTTTTCACACTCATGAGTTTCCCGTGTGTATCAAGAATGGTCCACCACCTAAAGGACATCCAGCCAACTTGACACAACTGTGGGAAGCTTTGGAGTCAACATGTGCCAGCATCCCTGTGGAACATTTCAACACCTTGTAGAGTCCATTCCCCAACAAATTAAGCCTGTTCTGAGGGCAAAAGGGGGTGCAACTCAATATTAGGAAGGTGTTCCTAATGTTTTGTACACTCAGTGTATATGTAGACTTTAAATATTTTAAATATATTAAAAAAACATACTTTCGTTCTCATTTTCTGTATTTTACATTAAAACACTTAAAATGGTAAAATGGGTGTTCCTTAAAGTTGACTAATTACAATGATATAAAATATGAGAGTCTGTATTTTTTCAATTTCAAGAAATGTGACAAGAAACCTTCCAAGTATTTACTTTCCTGTACTTAGAATGTTGAAAATGAAACCATGGACATGAAGCCATTCCAATTGAACTCTACCTTGATGTATGGGACACGATACTGCCATTACTTATTATGCAAGCACTGTTTTGGTACATGTTATATACCATTCTAATCCACAGATATCACACACTACTTTGAAATTATTAGGAGCATGCTGAAATGTGATCCTCTTAATCAAAGGATCAAAATATCAACAAAAATCTGTGATTTGGACAGCATTTTGGGCAATTTATTTTCCGTATTTTCAAAAACATCTTAAAAAAACATATATGATCCATTTGATTGTATTTTTACACGCTACCTTGAACATTTTAAGCCATCATTAGGCTTAATATGCCACTTACTTAGGAAGTTATGGCCAATTCAAATGACAGAAAAGTAATTTTAGGGGACATTTCCACCACATTTCTGCATAAAGTGTAGTTAAAGGACACATACATAAGGCATACTTGGGTAATTTTATTGTGCTCATCATAATGAGTTATCTGTCTCTCTGATGGACATAATGCATTCATATGGGATTTTACCTAAAGTGACATGTACAGGGCAGGTTTCACATTTCTTCAAATTGACATAAAACAGAATATCATATTATATATCATTACAATCAGTAGACTTCAGGGAACACCAATATAATGTTTTAGAGTGTTTACATGTTGGAACTTCCAAAAAACATATTGGAACTTGCCATGAAAACATTTACAAAAAACAGTCAGTTGTCACACGTTTTCACCACTTTTCTACTAAAGTCTCAATACGTATATATGGCATCTGTGGGCCATTTCAATGTGTTTTCCATACCCCCTCAAACATTTTAAGCCATCATTGGGTTGTATGTACCAATTATTTATGAAGATATGGCCAGGTGAATCTAGTACAATATGGCCCCATGCAGCTGGTTGGCGACTGTACAAAAGCCCTCAGAGTGGATCAGCATTCTACTGAGATGAACTTGATTAAACAAGTTGATTTCACCTGTTGACTCTCTATTAATGCCACACACTTGTCACTAATTATCAGGACTTCCCTGATAGGCTCCTTCACACCTTAATAAAAAAAAAAAGCTGTGTCCAAGTTAAGAGTAAGTTTGTTCGCTTGCTCTCTGACCGGAGCGGAGTACCCCTTGGTGACATCTATCCAACGAGTTACCTTTCTTGGCCTATTTTTCAGCGCCAGGGGGGTAGTGGACAAATTCTGCAATTGTGCTATAGCCAAAAATATGTATTTAGACATGCCCTAGCTTTATGTGAAATTTGGTGGCTCTATCACAAAGTCCCCCCAAAAGATCCCGTAGCTGCTGGACTATGGTCAAAATTACTTCAATATGACCCCCATGAAGGTCATAAGAGTACTTTATGATCAGAATTGTCTATATTATATTTGGTGTTTATTTAGTAGGTAGAGAACATTACAAAGTCATTTTGATATTGTTTGGAATGATTTGACCCTATTTTCTTCGAGCAAGAAATCCGTATGGCAACCATTTTATTGAAATGGTCACCCTGCTTGACTGACCGGCTTTCCAGACTGCCTCAAATCTTTAAAATGTTCCTTAAGGTATCTAGTATTAGTGTACCAAGTTTGATACTTGTATCATCAAATGGAACAATTATTTCACCTATCCGCTGGACTTATTAGACTGTCCCACATTCTATCAACTCCAAACAAGAGTTTTCAGTGGATTTTAACCCCAACAAAAATAGTGAATGATACTATTATTATAATGTACTGTATGTTCTTGTTTTTGCGCATGAGTGTTTGCGGGTGATTAATTTCCTGTGCACTCAGTCAACAGTGAGTATTTTACCATATAGGGCTGTGAGTAGAAAGAGTCAGGCAGGGGAAGAGGAAAGAATAACTGTCGAGAGGGGAGAGAAAAACCTCAAGTCTCAACTTGCAGCTAGACGAAGCAGCAGAGAGGAACAAAGTAGAGACTGCCAGAGATACCTATCATGCCAAGAAACTTTTATTGGAACATCTACATGTGCACTCAGTGTCAGAACTTTTGTTTCTTTCTGGGTTTGTCTGTACCTGCATTGACTTTCCAGGAGACAGATGGAGAGATGATTTCACAGTGAAACTTTGGCCTTGTTTATCATGAGAATCTGAATTTACTCGCATCCAAGCACATCAAGAGCTTGCTTTAACATGGATAGCATGACACATTCACTACCTGATCATGCCCCTGGTATGGCATACCCTGCACAACTGAATCAATGTACAACAACAATGCTCGGTTTCAGATGCTCCAAAAGAGACCCATTGTGTAAAGGAAGTTCCCTTCAGATTTATAGCATTTGGTTATGACTGAACTTCAGCTTAACTTTCACTTTCATGGTAATGTTGGCTTTTCACATGCTTCTAAATGTGTACACATCTGTCATACTATTTGTCAGTTGCTGTTTCCATTATATTTCAATACAGTAGGTTATAGTCAGCCTTTTAATATACTGAAATTACAGAATGTCTAGAACAGTCAGCCTTCTCTCTTGAACACCACACACCATCAACCTCTTGAAAAGGATCACTACTACTTCTATGTCAGTGGAGGCTGGTGGGAGGAGCTATAGGAGGAAAGGCTCATTGTAATGGCTGGAATGGAATTAAAGGAACGGAGTCAAACATGTGGTTTCCATCTGTTTCATGTGTTTGATACTGTTCTATTGATTGCATTCCAGCCGTTACAATGAGCCCGTCCTCCTATAGGTCCTCCCACCAGCCTCCTCTGCTCTATGTCCTTTAGTGTCTGTCCTACTTTATGTGACGGCTCACCAAAATGGAAGCCCTTTGTGTGTTTCTCATTCTATAACAATAGGGAAAGGTGATGAGGCCTTTGCGAGATATCATATTGCGTCCAGTGTAGGCAACCATTACCCTTTCAACACACCCATCAAATGTACACACATTAAAATGAGCGGACTAAACACACATAGCATTCATACCGGTAACTGAGAAATCAAGTTATATCATCTTTAATATACATAACTGGTCCCTGATATACAGTTGAAGTTGGAAGATTACATACACTTAGGTTGGAGTCATTAAAACTCGTTTTTCAACCACTCCACAAATTTCTTGATAACAAAAAATAGTTTTGGGAAGTCGGTTAGGACATCTACTTTGTGCATAACACAAGTCATTTTTCCAACAATTGTTTACAGACAGATTATTTCACTTATAATTCACTGTATCCCAATTGCAGTGGGTCAGAAGTTTACATACACTAAAGTTGACTGTGCCGTGTGGCTCAGTTGGTAGAGCATGGCGCTTGCAACGCCAGGGTTGTGGGTTCATTCCCCACGGGGGGACCAGGATGAATATGTATGAACTTTCCAATTTGTAAGTCGCTCCGGATAAGAGCGTCTGCTAAATGACTTAAATGTAAATGTAACCAGCTTGGAAAATTCCTGAAAATGATGTCATGGCTTTAGAAGCTTCTGATAGGCTAATTGACGTCAATTTGAGGTGTACCTGTTGATGTATTTCAAGGTCTACCTTCAAACTCAGTGCCTCTTTGCTTGACATCATGGGAAAATCAAAAGAACACCATCCCAACCGTGAAGCACGGGGGTGGCAGCAACATGTTGTGGGGGTGCTTTGCTGCAGGAGGGACTGGTGCACTTCACAAAATAGATGGCATCATGAAGATGGAAAATGATGTGGATATATTGAAGCAACATCTCAAGACATCAGTCAGGAAGTTAAAGCTTGGTCGCAAATGGGTCTTCCAAATGGACAATGACCCCAAGCATACTTCCAAAGTTGTGGCAAAATGGCATAAGGACAACAAAGTCAAGGTATTGGAGTGGCCATCACAAAGCCCTGACCTCAAACCCATAGAAAATTTGTGGGCAGAACTGAAAAGGCGTGTGCGAGCAAGGAGGCCTACAAACCTGACTACGTTACACCAGCTCTGTCAGGAGGAATGGGTCAAAATTCACCCAACTTCTGGTGGGAAGCTTGTAGAAGGCTACCCGAAACGTTTGACCCTAGTTAAACAATTTAAAGGCAATGCTACCAAATACTAATTGAGTGTAGGTAGACTTCCGACCCACTGGGAATGTGATGAAAGAAATAAAAGCTGAAATAATTCTCTCTACTTTATTCTGACATTTCACATTCTTAAAATAAAGTGGTGATCCTAACTGACTTAAGACAGGGAATTTTTACAATAATTAAATGTCAGGAATTGTGAAAAACGGAGTTAAAATGTATTTGGCTAAGGTGTATGTAAACTTCCGACTTCAACTGTAACTGAATATAAAATAAAATCCTGTAATGTTCTTGGTTTTTGACTGAGGAATAAGCTTCAGTCGACCGAATCAGTCAATCGTTGCGTCCCCTGCTCAGACGTTGCATGCATCAACCAATGGTTGCGTGCCACGTCATCGACTGTGTCATCGGCAGCGTGGCATTAGTGGAAACCAATGGTGCTTTCAAGACAACTGGAAACTTTGAAAAAACGAGGTCAAATCATAACGTCAGTCGTAGCTCTAGAAAGATGCCTGAGTTTTCGACTTGGAATTCTGAGTTGGATGACCGTTAAAAACGATTTTTTTCCCCCCACACAGAGATCGTTTTTTTCCCGAGTTCCCAGTTGTCTTGAATACACTGAAGTTGGAGATTTCCAAACTCTGAATTCCTAGTTGTTTTGAATGCGGCACAAGACTGTTCTCAGGGCAGGCCTGGTTGTAGATATGTTTCAGTCTTGTTGGGGCCAATTTTTGCATTTTAGCTAACCCTAACCCTTTTCTTAACCTTAACCTCATTCTCCTAACCTGTGACGTTAATTCTCTTAACCTGTACGAAAAGTCACTTCTGCTAGTCAAAACCGGTATATCTGCCATGAGAACAGTATGATGAGATACAGCGTGTCATCGACTGACAGATTGCTATAACATATTATGTGGTTAGCTGATAGTGATACTTAAAGATGCACTATGCAGAAATCGATCAACCATTTCCCGTTTGCTAAAATTCTAATAGCTCGCCTAATTTCAGTGTATGTGACAAAACAATCAAGTATAGTGTAGAGAATCATTGTACCATCTAAGCCTCTGTGAAATATATATTCCATTACCCAAAATATTGTATTTTCAGCTGTTTCAAGATGGTGTACAAAACCGAAAGTAAAAGACACAAAAATGAAATTGAAGAACGGGAAGCAAAGAAATAGTACATATAGAACATATCTACCGCTTTTAGAGATTTTTTCAACGAGAATGACAGATTTAAAACTAACATTTCTATATGAATTTGGTCGGGACGCCCAAAAAGCTACATATTGCAGTTTAAAATACCTATCCAGGCGTTGTATGATCTGGCATGCGTCAACAACGCCTGGACAGAAGATCGCGCCCATTGTACTGCATCCGACTTGATAACACCCAGCCCACTCACACGGTAAATCTCATGCCCTTAAAAGGCGTTTTTCATAGTCTACTACTGTCTCAATATGAGCTGATGCTAAGCACACTGGTTCTGTTTTTATGTGTTCCTTTGCACACTCTTCTGGCGAATAAGGGAATAGCAGTGACCGTTCAATGGAAACAAGCTGCTCTTCAGAGAATATTCTGTTAATCTGAAAGTTTTATGTCCAATTATATAGAATAAATGTATAAAAATGTATATAAAATGTAGTAAACAAAATGCTAAATTATTCCGCACTTTAATCATGGACTACTAGATAGACGTCTCGACTCAACAGCAACCATATTTTGCAAACATATTTGACCAAAAAATAGTATGTATATATGAAATAACGTTACATACATTACTACACTGTAGTAGAGAATTCCCCCTACTGAGGGCACTGCAGGACACTATTTAATTGACTGAGTTTTTTTTGCGCAATTATTTATGTTTGGCTCCGCTGAGTCTGGCTATCCTCAAGTGAGGAAATATCGATCCGGGCATAGCCCGCGATCTCAGACAAGCGTCTGGTCCCCAGTTACCCCATACTCTGTGCATGGTGCCCAGTTGCCCCATACTCTGTACATGAGCTGATCATTCACCCTCTGATTGGCTATGGACATCTGCACTAGCTAATAAGGCCCGGTGCTCTTGGATCCCTATATATGCAGTCAGTCCCCATGACTGTTCCTTTCAGTTGACATAAGAGTGGGATTTATGGCAGTGTGTTCATGGAGTGGGAGTGTAAAAGTGAGTAGTGGTTATTGTTGTTATGGCTGAGATTTGTGTGTGTTTACTATTCAAATCAAATTTATTTATATAGCCCTTACATCAGCTGATATCTCAAAGTTCTGTACAGAAACCCAGCCTAAAACCCCAAACAGCAAACAATGCAGGTGTAGAAGCACGGTGGCTAGGAAAAACTCCCTAGAAAGGCCAAAACCTAGGAAAAAACCTAGAGAGGAACCAGGCTATGAGTGGTGGCCAGTCCTCTTCTGGCTGTGCCGGGTGGAGATTATAACAGAACATGGCCAAGAGGTTCAAATGTTCATAAATGACCAGCATGGTCAAATAATAATAATCACAGTAGTTGTCGATGGTGCAGCAAGTCAGCACCTCAGGAGTAAATGACAGTTGGCTTTTCATAGCCGATCAATAAGAGTATCTCTACCGCTCCTGCTGTCTCTAGAGAGTTGAAAACAGCAGGTCTGGGACAGGTAGCACGCCCGGTGAACAGGTCAGGGTTCCATAGCCGCAGGCAGAACAGTTGA
This sequence comes from Salvelinus alpinus, assembly GCF_045679555.1. Classification (NCBI taxonomy): domain Eukaryota; kingdom Metazoa; phylum Chordata; class Actinopteri; order Salmoniformes; family Salmonidae; genus Salvelinus; species Salvelinus alpinus. The sequence goes on from NC_092100.1 coordinate 26,013,854, forward strand.
AACTGGAGCAGCAGCACGGCCAGGTGGACTGGGGACAGCAAGGAGTCATCATGCCAGGTAGTCCTGAGGCATGGTCCTAGGGCTCAGGTCCTCCTAGAGAGAGAAAGAAAGAGGGAGAACTGTTAGTTATTATTATTACTGTTAGTAGTAGTTCCTATTGTTCCCTGTAACGTTATTACTGCGTTATATTACATGTTCAGGTAACATGTTTGTTTAAATTCATAGTCCTTTGTTCTTTTTTACCACAATCATTCAGGGGACCCCCTCCCAGGCAAACCGGTGACCCATGGACTCCCATCATACGTTAACAAAAACATCATCAGGTAAACGATAATGTCAAGGAGACGTAATCAATGCTTTGTATAGCACTGATTAAGCATAATGCTGAAATGTATGGTCTTTTTTGTTGTTGCTCCTTGTACTGTCACCCTTTGTATTCTTTCGAGCATGGATTAAATTAAATATATTTCGTGATAGGTGGAGGGCCGAAGCCTATAGCTAGCTCAGTGGCCAAAGCTGTAGTTTTCGAGATGATCGGTCCCTGGCAAGGGAGGAGCTATTTGTTTTGTTTTTATTACATATTCGATATATTTATTTATTCTGAACACATTTCCGTTTGTTGGCAATGTCAATTCTTGCAATTTTTTTCTAAATACTTACTTTTATGTTCGCTATCTGGACAGGCAAACGCTGCCAAGTACTAAACCGCTAACCCATAGCCACGGGAAGTAGGGGTGCTGAGGGTGCTGCAGACCCCACAAAAAAAATATGAAAAAATAAATACAATGAATACAAAACTTGTGTACTATCCAGGTACCATCTCTGCTGATCACGTCTGCCAATCACGTTCTCCGTATCTAAGGTACTTAACACAGCTGGTTACAGCTTGAACGAGATCTCCGTCTAACAAACTGCTATGGGAGGGAATTGTGCCACTGCTCATGCTCTGAAAATGTCGTTGCCCGGAGAAGACATGTTTCCAGGGTGAGCAGGACGATTATGAGATGGATCTTACGTCGGGATGCCACCGGGCCGCTAGCAAAGCCAGGACAAGAGGAATATTGGGACAGGGACACGGAAATGTGAATTTCAGAGGAGGAAAAGAGGAAGAAGAGGTTTAATTAGAATTTGACGAAGATGGCGATAAAAAGGGAGATGGTGTGTCGAAGAAGACTGGGGTCAAGTACAAACATAGTGGGATGTCTGCCAGACTGAGTTCTGGAGGTGAAATGGAAGTGAATGAGGGAGATTTAAGTGAGTTGGAAGGTGTGATGAGGAGCTCGGAGCCCGAGCCTTGCATCGATGGACATGGTTATGATAAAGATGAGTTTGGTCTGGTGGGAGTGAGATTCTTGGAGAAAGTGGATCCAGGCCTTTTGGCTGATCCATATGTGGTATCAGGTTTGGTGGAAAAGTACTGTTAAATCGGTGAAGGTAACCCGAAGTGGACTTATGCTGTTTGTTTGTGTTTCTTCCGCCCAGAGGGAGCGGGTGCTCCGTGCCACGCAACTCGGGTCAAGATCTGTTTCATGCTTTGCTCTTAGGAATAGGGTACTATTGAAATGAGTGATTTCTGGGGTAGTGTTAAGTGTAAAGGTGGAGTAATTGAAGTTGAAGATCCTTGGTGTTTGTGACGCCCGTCGTTTGGTGCGATGCAAACCCGGTGGGGAACGTGGTGGAACAGAGGTGTCACATTCTGGCCTTTTGAGTTTTTAATCAGTCTTTACCCTACAAAGTCATGTTAGGATATATGAGTTATTCTATTAAAGCTTTTCTGCCGAATCCACTGCAGTGTTTCAGTTGCCACGATTATGGTCATGCCACAGCAGTGTGTAGGAAGGAGGGTGATTCCAAGATGTGGGAAGTGTGCAGGAGAACATAGATTGTGGAGGATTTTGTAGTTTGGCGGAAAAAGTTGTGTGTGTCAACTGTAGGTGTGCCCATGTTGCTGGGGATCGGAAGTGTCCGGTGCCAGAGAGGCAGGTTGAGTTGGCCACAGTCAGAGTAGTACAGAAGGTGTTTTATGCTGAGGCAGTGAAGAAAGTAGAGGAGGATGGGTCAAGGGTGAGGCTCCTGATAGGATCCTTCTGAGTAGTAGATCTGTGCCAGCACAGAGGGATAGGCTTCAGTAAGGTTGGCTTCTTAGTGCTCATAGTAATGGGTATCAACTATATTGCAGAAATGGAACGTAAATCACAGAAAATAGATATTGTGGTGGCAGCTGCAGAGAAGTACTTGGGTGTACAAGATTTGACGACTTCTGAAGAGTTACAGGGTGGGTTGAGTAGTGGGTGGTGTCCAGTCGTCCTCCCAGGCCATTAGCATGGTGCAGCTGCAGATAGAGTCAAAGTATTGGAATGGGGTAGTGGGTTTAATTGGAAGGATGTTTTTTTTCCTTGTCCCCTTTTCTAATTTTGTATTACAATGTATAATGGCTTTATACTATAGTCCAGTTGGATGGTGGTAATGAAACATATTGGATGCCAACCGCCGTTAAACTCCACCGAAGAAGAAGAAAAGTATTTTTTATATTTGTAATCTATTTAGTTATAGAAACATGATACCATCAATGCAAGCTGTAAAATAACTCTTTCAACTTTCTTAGAATGCAGCAACCTTAGCAATGTAGCTAGCTATTGTAGCTACAGCAAGTAGACCTTTTGCTAGCTAGCAGGAACAGATAGCTTTATCACTAGCATTCCATTCCGAGACAGGTACCTTTAGCTATCATTATTCCAAGTAATCATTTAAGACTACAAAAATCTATAGGACAAGTATTGTAAAGCTAATACACAGTCATCAAGGCAGGACTCATTCATTTCAAACAACAAATTACTGTAGCAGGGTGCGTAATAGGCGGCGGAGAAGTCAGGCGCAGGAGAGCAGAGCTGGGTAATAACCGGAGATTTATAAAGTGTAATAAATACCATTTAAAATAACACAAGCATATTGCTATTACGTTGTTATAACTAACTTCTTTCAAAACAGGGTTTCTCACCAACTCATAAGCAGATACTGAGACCCACACACACCCAGAGACAGACAGAACGAGTCCGTGCACGCTATCTCAGATATCTTTACCTCTGAATAAAACTGCCTTTTACCATACCTGATCCACTTCGTCCAGAGTCTCTACTTGATCTCAGTTCTCCAGTAATTCAGATATCAACAAAAGCAAAACCAATGGCATCCAGAACAACCTAATAAATGGGCACAAAATAACCCGTCGTGCGCTCCCGGGGAACGTGCACAAGCACTACAATAAACAATCCCACACAAAGACATGGGGGGAACAGAGGGTTAAATACACAAGTAAATGAGGGAAGTAAATGAATTTCACTGTAAGGTCTACTACACCTGTTGTATTCGGCGCATGTGACAAATACAATTGTATTTGATTTGATTTAGTTTGCTGTCATTCTAGCTTCCGTTTAAAGTGATTGTATTAGCTGTGTAGTTGGCTATCTCTTCTGAACAGTGGCCTGGCGAGAGAGCAAATGTTCTATGCCAGGTGAAATCGTACATCAATAGCTAATATTTAATTGATGTATAAAAAAAATCACTAGAAAACAGCTTAAACAAACGCAAATGAAGCTACTTTGCAGTTATTATGGCTGCACTGTTTGACAAAACTGCATTAGCGAAAGTTGGCTAGCTAGCAAGAAAGGGATAAGAACGTTGCCCGCCATCATGGTACGGAACATTTGGAACGAACGACTAGATTTAGAACAAAAAAGACATAACTACTGTGTCGCGTCTCTAGCAACCGAACCAATATAACGACCAGCCGGCTTGGGTAGCAAACCTATATTTGTGTCGGGACTACAGTTGAAGTCGGAAGTTTACATACACTTAGGTTGGAGTCATTAAAAAAAAAATTAAAAAAAATTGTTAACAAACTATAGTTTTGGCAAGTCGGTTAGGACATCTACTTTGTGCATGACACAAGTAGTTTTTCCAACACTTGTTTACAGACAGATTATTTCACTTTTAATTCACTTTATCACAATTCCAGTGGGTCAGATGTTTACATACACTAAGTTGACTGTGCCTTTAAACAGCTTGGAAAATTCCTGAAAATTATGTCATGGCTTTAGAAGCTTCTGATAGGCTAATTGACATCATTTGAGTCTATTGGAGGTGTACCTGTTGATGTATTTCAAGGCCTACCTTCAAACTCAGTACCTCTTTGCTTGACATCATGGGAAAATCAAAATAAATCAGATAAGACCTCAGAAAAAAAATGTAGACCTCCACAAGTCTGGTTCATCCTTAGGGGGAATTTCCAAACGCCTGAAGGTACCACGTTCATCTGTACAAACAATAGTATGCAAGTATAAACATCATGGGACCACGCAGCCGTCATACCGCTCAGGAAGGAGACGCGTTCTGTCTCCTAGAGATGAATGTACTTTGGTGCGAAAAGTTCAAATCAATCCCAGAACAACAGCAAAGGACCCTGTGAAGATGCTGGAGGAAACGGGTACAAAAGTATCTATATCCACAGTAAAACGAGTCCTATACTGACGTAACCTGAAAGGCCACTCAGCAAGGAAGAAGCCACTGCTCCAAAACCGCCATAAAAAAGCCAGACTACAGTTTGCAACTGCACATGGGGACAAAGATCGTACTTTTTGGAGAAATGTCCTCTGGTCTGATGATACAAAAATAGAACTGTTTGGCCATAATGAACATCGCTATGTTTGGAGGAAAAAGGGGGAGGCTTGCAAGCCGAAGAACACCATCCCAACCGTGAAGCACGGGGGTGGCAGCATCATGTTGTGGGGGTGCTTTGCTGCAGGAGGGACTGGTGCACTTCACAAAATAGATGGCATCATGAGGCAGGAAAATTATGTGGATATATTGAAGCAACATCTCAAGACATCAGTCAAGAAGTTAAAGCTTGGTCGAAAATGGGTCTTCCAAATGAACAATGACCCCAAGCATACTTCCAAAGTTGTGGCAAAATGGCTTAAGGACAACAAAGTCAAGGTATTGGAGTGGCCATCACAAAGCCCTGACCTCAATCCCATAGAAAAGTTGTGGGCAGAACTGAAAAAGCATGTGCGAGCAAGGAGGCCTACAAACCTGACTCAGTTACACCAGCTCTGTCAGGAAGAATGGGACAAAATTCACCCAACTTATTGTGGGAAGCTTGTGGAAGGCTACCCGAAACGTTTGACCCAAGTTAAAAAATTTAAAGGCAATGCTACCAAATACTAATTGAGTGTATGTCAACTTCTGACCCACTGGGAATGTGATGAAAGAAATAAAAGCTGAAATAAATCATTCTCTCTACTATTATTCTGACATTTCACATTCTTAAAATAAAGTGGTGATCCTAACTGACCTAAGACAGCGAATTTTTACAAGAATGAAATGTCAGGAATTGTTAAAAACTGAGTTTAAATGTATTTGGCTAAGGTGTATGTAAACTTCCGACTTCAACTGTATATCTCATGGAAGGATGAAATAGTAAAATAACATTTTTTAATGAAAATATGTCAATCATTATTTTAATATGTTGGTAACCCATTGTATAAAAGTGATAATGCCCTCGAAGCCAGTGTTTAAAGGACATATTGGCACTAACAACACCGTGCCAATATATCCTCCAAACACCGGCTTTGGAGGATATATCACTTAACTAGATATCATAGTGGTTATCTTATTACTTCACGTGCTTTTCCTTCATGGCTGAAGTAAAGGTGTGACGCACAAGGGTTTTATCTAGATGAGATACAGCTTTTTTGAAAATTGTCTTTTCGTAGCAAGTTAGGAGAACTTACGCAGCAGGTTAGGATAATTAATGGAGCAGGTTAGGAGAATTAGGTAATCGGGAGAGTCAGCAAAATGACGTTGCACGAGCAGCAACGCAGATATTGCGAGACTTCGCTCTCACACAGTCAAAAATAGTATCTGCGCAAGCTCACAGGTTTGCTTCACACTCATACGGAGGACCGAACATACTCTTTTAACGGGGACCAAAACAGCTGAGAAGTTCAGCATCACTCTCCAAAGCTCTAAGTTGTTCACTTTGTGTGTCATATTGCTGACCTTTAGCTAAAATGCACTTTTCTTTTTTTCTTTTTACATCAATTTGACAAAAGTTGTATCCCATCGAGACATGACCAACCACAAGGGGCCTTTAGATTGGAAAGGTGCTGGTTTTATAGCTATTCAACCTGTCTTCTTTGGTTGCTGTTGACACTATTGACTTCTCAATGAGACCACCTCTCACTATATGTAGCATTGTACAGTAATGAACATTAACCCTGCAATGTATTGCACCACAAGACAATTGCCAATGATAAACATAATCAAATTCTAAACATAATTTAAACATAATTTAAACCATGAGAGTTGCCTACTCACTGGCACTAACAGAAATCAGGACAAAACGCCCCCACAGGGTACAGTCCATGTGGTAGTTGCCTCAAATCCATTGTACTGAAATAATGGAACATCCTCAAAAGTGATCTAAATCTACTAGAGTTCACAACATTGTCCCCTCGCATTTGTTTTTCACCGTGTGTGCAATCTAGCCGATTCCGTTACACACAGCATGCAACGTTGCGATTTTAGCATGTCAATCATAACAAAAATGATGATGCATGCCAGCAAAGCCACTAAACAATACATGAATTGCACTATAACTGTGACAAACAGTGCTTTCTTTTCAGCGCCATGGAGGAAATCCTTACGACTGCTACATCTAGCTATCAGTGTCTGGCAGCGAAACAGTTAATTCAGCCTCATTTACTGCCTTTAAAAAAAACATAGCTAATATGGCTGACTTGCTTAAACAAATGTGGTTTCTACTAACAATTAAGATATACAAACTATGGCATAAGTGGACAATGAGTGGATAAGAGGCAATCCATAACTTTGATTAAGATTATGATTATGATTATGATTTTTCAACGCCGATACCGATACCGATTGTTGGAGGACCAAAAACAGCCGATACCGATTAATCGGACGATTTTTATTTATTTATTTGTAATAATGACAATTACAACAATACTGAATGAACACTTATTTTAACTTAATATAATACATCAATAAAATCAATTTAGCCTCAAATAAATAATGAAACATGTTCAATTTGGTTTAAATAATGCAAAAACAAAGTGTTGGAGAAGAAAGTAAAGTGCAATATGTGCCATGTAAGAAAGCTAACGTTTAAGTTCCTTGCTCAGAACATGAGAACATATGAAAGCTGGTGGTTCCTTTTAACATGAGTCTTCAATATTCCAAGGTAAGAAGTTTTAGGTTGTAGTTATTATAGGAATTATAGGACTATTTCTCTCTATACGATTTATATTTCATATACCTTTGACTATTGGATGTTCTTATAGGCACTTTAGTATTGCCAGTGTAACAGTATAGCTTCCGTCCCTCTCCTCGCTCCTACCTGGGCTCGAACCAGGAACACATCGACAACAGCCACCCTCGAAGCAGTGTTACCCATGCAGAGCAAGGGGAACAACTACTCCAAGTCTCAGAGCGAGTGACGTTTAGCGCGCACCCCGCTAACTAGCTAGCCATTTCACATCGGTTACACCAGCCTAATCTCGGGAGTTGATAGGCTTGAAGTCATAAACAGCGCAATGCTTGAAGCATTGCGAAGAGCTGCTGGCAAAACACACAAAATTGCTGTTTGAATTAATACTTACGAGCCTGCTGGTGCCTACCATCGCTCAGTCAGACTGCTCTATCAAATCATGGACTTAATTATGACATAATAACACACAAAGGCTCTCTGGGAAAAGGGAAATAACAGGCCTTAGGTCATTAATATGGTCGAATCCGGAAACTATAATCTCGAAAACAAAACATTTATTCTTTCAGTGAAATACGGAACCGTTCCGTATTTTATCTAACTAATCTAAATAGTCCTGTTACATTGCACAACCTTCAATGTTATGTCATAATTACGTAAAATTCTGGCAAATTAGTTCACAACGAGCCAGGCGGCACAAACTGTTGCATATACCCTGACTCTGCGTGCAATGAACGCAAGAGAAGTGACACAATTTCACCTGGTTAATATGGCCTGCTAACCTGGATTTCTTTTAGCTAAATATGCAGGTTTAAAAATATATACTTCTGTGTATTGATTTTAAGAAAGGCATTGATGTTTATGGTTAGGTACACGTTGGAGCAACGACAGTGCTTTTTCGCAAATGCGCACCGCATCGATTATATGCAACGCAGGACACGCTAGATAAACTAGTAATATCATCAACCATGTGTAGTTAACTAGTAATTATGATTGATTGATTGTTTTTTATAAGATAAGTTTAATGCTAGCTAGCAACTTACCTTGGCTTCTTACTGCATTCGCGTAACAGGCAGGCTCCTCGTGGAGTGCAATGAGAGGCAGGTGGTTAGAGCGTTGGACTAGTTAACCGTAAGATTGCAAGATTGAATCCCCGAGCTGACAAGGTAAAACTCTGTCGTTCTGCCCCTGAACAAGGCAGTTAACCCACCGTTCCTAGGCCGTCATTGAAAATAAGAATATGTTCTTAACTGACTTGCCTAGTTAAATAAAGGTGTAAAAAAATAAAAAAATCGGTGTCCAAAAATACCGATTTCCGATTGTTATGAAAACTTGAAATCGGCTCTAATTAATCGGCCATTCCGATTAATCAGTCGACCTCTAATTAAGACATTAACTTCTTATGGATGGGGGGCAGTATTGAGTAGCTTGGATGAATAAGGTGCCCAGAGTAAACTGCCTGCTACTCAGGCCCAGAAGCTAAGATATGCATATTATTAGTATATTTGGATAGAAAACACTCTGAAGTTTCTAAAACTGTTTGAATGATGCCTGTGAGTATAACAGAACTCATATGGCAGGTGAGTATAACAAACTCATATGGCAGGCAAAAACCTGAGAAAAAATCCAACCAGGAAGTGGGAAATCTGAGGTTTGTAGGTTTTCAAGTCTTTGCCTATCCAAAATACAGTGTAAAATTTGGTCTGATTGCACTTCCTAAGGCTTCCACTAGATGTCAACAGTCTTTAGAACCTTGTTTCAGGCTTCTACTGTGAAGGAGGAGAGAATAAGAGCTGATTGAGTAAGAGGTCTGGCAGAATGCCATGAATTCAGTCTCGCGTGCGCCCGTGAGAGTTAGCTGCATTCCATTGCATTTCTAAAGACAAAGGAATTCTCCGGTTGGAACATTATTGAAGATTTATGTTAAAAACATCCTAAAGATTGATTCTATACATCGTTTGACATGTTTCTACGAACTGTAACGGAACTTTTTGACTTTTCGTCTGGACCTAGTGCTCGCGCCTCATGAATTTGGACTTGTGAACTAAACGCGCGAACAAAAAGGAGGTATTTGGACATAAATGATGGACTTTATCGAACAAAACAAACATTTATTGTGGAACTGGGATTCCTGGGAGTGCATTCTGATGAAGATCATCAAAGGTAAGTGAATATTTATAATGCTATTTCTGACTTCTGTTGACTCCACAACATGGCGGGTATCTGTATGGCTTGTTTTGGTCTCTGAGCGCTGTACTCAGATTATTGCATGGTGTGCTTTTTCCGTAAAGCTTTTTTGAAATCTGACACAGCGGTTGCATTAAGGAGAAGTTTATCTATAATTCCATGCATAACACTTGTATCCTTTATCAATGTTTATTATGAGTATTTCTGAAAATTGATGTGGCTCTCTGCAAAATCACCAGATGTTTTGGAAGCAAAACATTACTGAACATAACGCGCCAATGTAAACTGAGATTTTTGGATATAAATATGAACTTTATCGAACAAAACATACATGTATTGTGTAACATGAAGTCCTATGAGTGTCATCTGATGAAGATCAAAGGTTAGTTTTATCTCTATTTCTGCTTTTTGTGACTCCTATCTTTGGCTGGAAAAATGGCTGTGTTTTTCTGTGACTAGGTGCTGACCTAACATAATCGCATGGTATGCTTTCGTCCTAAAGCCTTTTTGATATCGGACACCTGTGGTGGGATTAACAACAAGTTTATCTTTAAAATGGTGTATAATACTTGTATGTTTGAGGAATTTTAATTATGAGATTTCTGTTGTTTGAATTTGGCGCCCTGCACTTTCACTGGCTGTTGTCATATCGATCCCGTTAACGGGATTTCAGCCGTAAGAAGTTAATGAGCGAGCTAGGACGGACGTAGTCAATATAACTATTTGTTCAGCACTTTTGAAATGTACAGCGACAGAATTCAGAACATGGGTCGTTCTTATAGTATTCTCCCTGTACACCAAGTCAGAACCCGCAAATAAATAAATAAAGGGGGCATATAAGCAGACAATGAAAGCTCTTACAAAATTCAATAATTACATTTCTCTAAAACAGTAGGCTAAATTATGGGGGGGAAAGGAACCAAATTATTAGGGTGAGGCACATGGGCTACTGACAGCTTACTACACAACATACACTTATTATTACTTTCTTAGCTACAGTATACATATCTCCCTGGCATATTACATAATAATACATTTTTGGACTCCCCTTGTTGTGTTGTGCTCACTTGAACAGGAAGGTGGAGCAGCGGTCCTTCGTGGGCATATTTTGTCATCAAAGTCTGGCATTCTCTGGATTTATGGTGCTTTCAAGACAATTGGGAACTCTGAAAAAAACAAGGTTGAATCATGAAGTCAGTGATCTTCAGGTCGGAGCTCTAGAAAGAGGCCCAAGTTCCCGACTTGCAATTCCAAGTTGGATGACCGTTCAAACGTATTTTCCCAGTCGGAGCACATTTTTATCAGAGTTCCCAGTTGTCTTGAACGTGGTTGAAGTCATGCTGGATTGACAGCATGGCCAATGTATTCCGCCTTTTCTGGGCCATGGTGTTGAATGTTTATAATTTTAAGCTTGGAAAAGAGACCCTTCAACACAGACTTGAACCACACACCCAGTCCACTGAATAGCAGGCTTGTGATTGCTTTGCAATGCTTGCAGTTAGCCACAGATTCCTTCCAAACCACTCATTGTTGAATTTGCGATTTCCGACTTGTTGTGAATGTTTATGTCCAATGGCCGATGAGCACCGATACGTTTTATCTATCATTTCTCTTCATAATTTCTCTTCATATGACAAGGATTGAAAATGATTTGCTAGTAGATTGTTGACTTGATTCATGATGACTGCTAGCTAAGATTGTGTAAGTATGATGTTGACATGATCAGTCCAATCAAATCTACAGTAGCTATGATATAACGTGATATGACATCATTTTGTCTATGGCCAATGACCTTGAGCCTTCTTGGATGGGCACTTCTAATGTAACTATGCCAGCAAATCAAATCAAATTGTATTGGTCACATGCACCGAATACAACAGTGAAATGTTTACTTACAAGCCCTTAACAAACAATGCAGTTTTAAGAAAAGACCCCAAAAAAACAACAACAAAAAATGTAAGAGATACGAAAAACAAAGAATTAAAGAGCAGCAGTAAATAACAATAGTGGGGCTATATACAGGGGGTACCGGTTCAGAGTCAATGTGTCAATGTGCGGGGGCACCGGTGTCGAGGTAGTTGAGGTAATTATGTACATGCAAGTAGGGTTATTAAAGTGGCTATGCATAAATGATAACTGAGAGTAGCAGCAGCATGGGGGGTAAAAATAGGTAGCCATTTGATTAGCTGTTCAGGAGTCTTATGGCTTGGGGGTAGAAGCTGTTTAGAAGCCTCTTGGACCTAGAATTGGCGCTCCAGTACCGCTTGCCATGCGGTAGCAGAGAGAACAGTCTATAACTAGGCTGGCTGGAGTCTTTGACAATTTTTAGGGCCTTCCTCTGACACCGCATGGTATAGTGGCAGGAATCTTTGCTCCGGTGATGTACTGGGCCGTACGCACTACCCTCTGTAGTGACTTGCGGTCGGAGGCTGAGCAGTTGCCATACCAGGCAGTGATGCAACCCGTCAGGATGCTCTCGATGGTGCAGCTGTAAAACCTTTTGTGGATTTGAGGACCCATGCCAAATCTTTTCAGTCTCCTGAGGGGGAATAGGTTTTATCGTGCCCTCTTAATGACTGTCTTGGTGTGCGTGGACCATGTTAGTTTGTTGGTGATGTGGACGCCAAGGAACTTGAAGCTCTCAACCTGCTCCACTACAGCCCTGTCGATGAGAATGGGGGCGTGCTTGGTCCTCCTTTTCCTGTAGTCCACAATCATCTCCTTTGTCTTGATCACATTGAGGGAGAGGTTGTTCTCCTTGCACCACATGGTCAGGTCGATGACCTCCTCCCTATAGGCTGTCTCATAGTTGTCAATGGTAGTTGTCAGCCTACCACTGTTGTGTCATCAGCAAACTTAATGAAAGGGCTTGAGTTTTTGAGCTCTACCCATAGATTTTGCGGTGACGTAGTGTCCCCATGAGTGACAGAACACTGAGCCAATCACGGCGCAACTGGAGAACATTACCAACCCCTATGCTCCGTATTTTCCACTGGCTGCACTACAAAAATCACTGAGCTAATTCACCTTGTCCTAGACAGATTTACACGGTTATGAAAACGTCATGCCAGGGTAAGCCTACACAAAACACTGCCCTTATTTTAAGTGTTTCTAAAATCCCCTCTGGGAAAAATGAATGGTGAAAAAACAAATGGAACCATTTCCCTGTTTGACCACTAGGTTTTATGGGTATTATGACTCATACTGTGGTACTCTATTGCTGTGGTGAGAGAGAGAAGCGTGCCTGTATCCCTCACAGAATTAGAATGAGATTTACTTTATATGATCTCTCTCCCTCTCTCTGCTCTGATAGACATGAGCCTGCAAATCTCATCTATCCAGCGTGGAACTTCATCATTTATTTCCTTATAGAATCATAGCCGCGGGAAGAGTGCTGGAGGTGCTGCATCACACCTGATAAATTTAAATACATTTGCCAAAGTTATAGAATTACTGAAATAAATAAAATAATTCAGAATACTACACCAGGAGTAGGCCTATAATTTAGCCACAGAGGATCAATCATTTATTTTTTTAAATGGCCTAGCTGTGGATTGTGTGTAGCCCCAATGACAAGGAATGCTTGTGTTCATGGGCACAGGGATTACGGGGGTCTGCTTGAAACATTTTGGTGTTACAGACTCAGACAGGGAGAGGTTGAAAATGTCAGTGAAGACACTTGCCAGTTGGTCAGCGCATGCTCGGAGTATACGTCCTGGCCCTGCGGCCTTGTGGATGTTGACCTGTTTAAAAGGTCTACTAACATCAGCGCGGAGAGCGTGATCACACAGTCGTCCGGAACAACTGGTGCTCTCATTCATGTTTCAGTCTTACTTGCCTCAAAGCTAGCATAGAAGTTATTTAGTTCGTCTGGTAGGCTCGTGTCACTGGGCGGCACTCGGCTGTGCTTCCCTTTGTAGTCTGTAACAGTTTGTAAGCCCTGCCACATCCAACGAGCATCGGAGCCGGTGTAGTGCGATTCGATCTAAGTCCTGTATTGAAGCTTTGCCTGTTTGATGGTTCGTCGGACGGCATATTGGGATTTCTGATAAGCTTCCGGGTTAGTCCCACTCCTTGAAAGCGGCAGCTCTACCCTTTAGCTCAGTGCGAATGTTGACTGTAATCCATGGCTTCTGGTTGGGGTATGTACGTACAGTCACTGTGGGGACGACGTCCTTAATGCCCTTATTGATAAAGCCAGTGACTGATGTGGTGTGCTCCTCAATGCCATTGGAAGAATCCCGGAACATATTCCTGTCTATGCTAGCAAAACAGTCCTGTAGTTTAGTATCTGCTTCATCTGACCACTTTTTTACGGACCGAGTCACTGGTGCTTCAAGCTTTAATTTTTGCCCTATAAGCAGGAATCAGGAGGATAGAAATATGGTCAGATTTGCCAAATGGAGGGATAGGGAGAGCTTTGTACGTGTCTCTGTGTGTGGAGTAAAGGTGGTCTAGAATTTATTTCCCTCTGGTTGCACATTTATTAACATGCTGATAGAAATGAGGTAAAACTGTTTTAAATTTCCCTGCATTAAAGTCCCCGGCCACTAGGAGCGCCGCCTCTGGATGAGCGTTTTCCTGTTTGCTTATGGCATGGCATTGAGTGCGGTTTTAGTGCCAGCATCGGTCTGTGGTGGTATGTAGACAGCTACGAGAAATACAGATGAAAACTCTCTAGGTAGATAGTGTGGTCTACAGCTTATCATGAGATACTCTACCTCAGGCGAGCAAAACCTCAAGACTTCCTTAGATATCGTGCACCAACTGTTGTTGACATATATGCATAGGCCCTGGACTAGGCCCTGCATAGGCCCTGGCCCTGGACTGCCGTATACTACACCACGGCCGCCCAGCTAATGCACGCACGTACACACACGACCAGCCCCTAATACAACCACCTAGCTGCATCACAACCATATTGCAGTACTACTTTAAAAAGGCTGCAGAAAACACACACAAACGCTGCACATTGTTATAAAACTTCTACAGAACACACACTGAATTTGTCATGATTGAACTACCTCACATCACATGAAGCCTAGAGTGAAAAAGAGATGCTATAATATCCACAATACTCACTGAGACATAGAACTGTCTAACTGCTGCTCAGGGTCAGCTGGCTGGCTCCACTCTGTCAAAGTACTGGACAGCGGTATTACAGACAGGAAAAAGAGACATTAGAAATGTAGGAGTCAAATAATGGTAAGCAAGTTATAGGAAATATGTCACAACTACCTGATTAGTACCCAACAGCTTTTCTCTGCATCTCTATCGATCACCATGTCAGTATCCAGGGCCATTAGGATGTCCTCCTCGGTGGCCATCAGCATGAAGGCCTCTAGGTGTTCTGTGAGAGAGTGCTCCTGAGTCTGCTCTTGATATACTTTAAGGTAGAGAAACTTTGCTCACAAGCTACCTGGGTAACTGAGAGGGTGAGTAAGAACTGAGAGGGTGAGTAGGAACTCAGCATCTGGTAACAACACAGTGGACATTCTTTGCAGGATGAGCAACATTTATTCTTCATTTCCATCAGGGCCGTCCTCCACTGTTCTGGTCACGTATTCCTTCAATCCTTGTGACGTTCCTGACCTTATTTCCTTTGTTTTGTCTTTATTTAATTGGTCAGGACGTGAGCTGGGTGGGTATAGTCTATGTTCTATGTTTCTAGGTTAGGTTTGTCTTATTGGCCTGAAATGGTTCTCAATCAGAGGCAGGTGTTTTACGTTGTCTCTGATTGGGAACCATATTTAGGTTGCCTGTTTTCACTATTGGTTTGTGGGTGATTGTTCCTGTTCGTGCGTTCATGTGGTCTATGTTCACTAGTTCAGGACTGTAGCTTCGTTGGTTTTCGTCTGTTTATTGTTTTTGTTCGTATTGAAAAATTATTCCAATAAATATGGAAACGTACCACGCTGCGCTTTGGTCCTCATCTCTTTCCACCGACGAAAGTCATTACAGAACCACCCACCAAAAAAGGACCAAGCAGGGTGGTAAGGGACAGCAGCAGCAGCGGCCATTTACACAGGACTCCTGGACATGGGAAGAAATTCTGGACGGTAAGGGAGCCTGGGCTAAAGCTGGAGAATATCGCCGCTCTCGTGAAGAGCTGGAGGCAGCTAAAGCCGAGAGGCGGTGGTATGAGGAGGCAGCACGGAAGCGTGGCTGGAAGCCAGAGAGGCAGCCCCAAAAATTTATTGGGGGGGGCTAAAGGGGAGTGTGGCGAAGTCAGGTAGGAGACCTGCGCCAACTTCCCGGGCTAACCGTGGAGAGCGAGAGTACGGGCAGACACCGTGTTATGCGGAAGAGCGCACGGTGTCTCCTGTACGTGTGCATAGCCCGGTGCGGTACATCCCAGCTCCTCGTATCGGCCGGGCTAGAGTGGGCATCGAGCCAGGTGCCATGAAGCCGGCTCAACGCATCTGGTCTCCAGTGCGTCTCCTCGGGCCGGTGTACATGGCACCAGCCTTACGCATGGTGTCCCCTGTTCGCCAGCACAGCCCAGTGCGGGTTATTCCACCTCACCGCACTGGCCGGGCTAAGGGGAGTATTCAACCAGGTAAGGTTGGGCAGGCTCGGTGCTCAAAAGCTCCAGTACGCCTTCACGGTCCGGTATATCCGATGCCACCTCCTCGCACCAGCCCAGTACCACCAGTGCCAACACCACGCACCAGGCTTCCTGTGCGTCTTCAGAGCCCTGTTCCTCCTCCACGCACTCGCCCTGAGGTGCGTGTCTCCAGCCCGGTACCACCAGTTCCGGCACCACGCACCAAGCCTCCTGTGCGTCTCCAGAACCCTGTACGCCCTGTTGCTGCTCCCCGCACTAGCCTTGAGGTGCGTGTCCTTAGCCCGGTACCACCAGTTCCGGCACCACGCACCAGGCCTACTGTGCGCCTCAGCAGGCCAGAGTCTGCCGTCTGCCCAGCGCCGCCTGCGCTGCCCGTCTGCCCAGCGCCGCCTGCGTTGCCCGTCTGCCCAGCGCCGTCTGAGCTGCCCGTCTGCCCAGGGCCGTCTGAGCTGCCCGTCTGCCCAGCACCATCTGAGCTGCCCGTCTTCCCAGCGTCATCTGAGCCGCCCGTCTGTCCAGCACCATCTGAGCCGCCCGTCTGTCCTGAGCTGCTAGAGCCGTCCGTCAGTCAGGAGCCGCCAGAGCCGCCCGCCAGTCAGGAGCCGCCAGAGCCGCCCGCCAGTCAGGAGCCGCCAGAGCCGCCCGCCAGTCAGGAGCCGCCAGAGCCGCCCGCCAGTCAGGACCTGCCAGAGCCGTCAGTCAGCCAGGACCGGCCAGAGCCGTCAGTCAGCCAGGACCTGCCAGAGCCGCCAGCCAGCCAGGAGCTGCCAGAGCCATCAGTCAGCCAGGAGCTGCCAGAGCCGTCAGTCAGCCAGGACCTGCCAGAGCCGTCAGTCAGCCAGGACCTGCCAGAGCCGTCAGTCAGCCAGGACCTGCCAGAGCCGTCAGTCAGGAGCCGCTAAAGCCGTCCGTCAGTCAGGAGCCGCTAGAGCCGTCCCTCAGTCCGGAGCTGCCCCTCAGTCCGGTGCTGCCCCTCAGTCCGGAGCTGCCCCTCAGTCCGGAGCTGCCCCTCAGTCCGGAGCTGCCCCTCAGTCCGGAGCTGCCCCTCAGTCCGGAGCTGCCCCTCCGTCCAGAGGCGCCCATCAGTCCAGTGGGGTTAATTTGGAGGGTCGCCGTTAAGAGGAGGCCACGGAAGCGGGGATTGACTATGGTGGAGTGGGGGCCACGTCCAGCGCCAGAGCCGCCACCGTGGACAGATGCCCACCCAGACCCTCCCCTATAGGTTCAGGTTTTGCGGCCGGAGACCGCACCTTGGGGGGGGGGGGCGGTACTGTCATGTTCCTGACCATATTTCCTTTGTTTTGTCTTTATTTAGTTGGTCAGGACGTGAGCTGGGTGGGTATAGTCTATGTTCTATGTTTCTAGGTTAGGTTTGTCTTATTGGCCTGAAATGGTTCTCAATCAGAGGCAGGTGTTTTACGTTGTCTCTGATTGGAAACCATATTTAGGTTGCCTGTTTTCACTATTGGTTTGTGGGTGATTGTTCCTGTTTGTGCGTTCATGTGTTCTATGTTCACTAGTTCAGGACTGTAGCTTCGTTGGTTTTCATCTGTTTATTGTTTTTGTTCGTATTGAAAAAGTATTCCAATAAATATGGAAACGTACCACGCTGTGCTTTGGTCCTCCTCTCTTTCCACCGACGAAAGTCATTACAATCCTGAACTTTTCAGTCTTTTCCACTGTACAGCGAGGCTCCTCAGCTTACTGCAAATTGTCAACAGTTCGGCTATCAAATCGAAGCAAACATTTGCTGAGCTCTTGAAGGGCTGTCTGGAAGACCATTGGATGTTAATTAGGAGAAGTCTCTAGGGTCCAGAAGGGCTAGGTCAGCATATAGAGTGCCATGAGACAGAAATCGCCTGTGGATACTATCTGTGACTGTATCCATAATTTGATTGTGGACTTCAACTTTTTAGGCACTCTCTGCCTCTGTCAAAGCTTCATCTTGAGCCATCTCTCCAGACATGATTTTCTTCTTTCTTGCCCTTTTCTGTGGCAGAGTGGCTTCCACCTCCTCCAGCTCTGTGTCCTCATCCTGTTCTTTGATCTTCTTATTTGCAAACTGAACAAATGTGTCTGTAGTTGCCTTAATGGTGTCAACGTCTCTTGACATGCCTTTCAGAGTTTCCTGTGTAGCCACAACCATTCGATCGGCAGACAGGATGTCCATCCCACTTGTCTACAGGTATTTGGACAGTGATGTGTTCTCAAATGTCCAAAGAAATATTTGAGCTGTCAGTATCGTCTCATACCAGAGAAGAGCCTCAGTAAATCCTCTTGCCTTCACCCGAACAGTTGTCTTCATGTTGGCCTGTTCTTGTATGGCTGATAGTGTGAGGAGTACTTCACCATAGAGACCCTGGTCTGGTTTTCCAAAGGATCAAAAGACCTTCTTCAAAGCACTATCCTTAACCCACCAGCTTGTTTCTCTGATTGGAGATAGGTGTCTGTGTCGCGTGTCCTGGCTCTTCTTCTCCCACACATCCATCCTTTGGTAGGATTCACAGAGGGGGACTTTGAGGCAGAGTAGAGAAGCCCTTGTATTTTCCCTGCATATTGGATGCTTCATCCGTAGCATTGCCAATGCACTTGCTCATGTGTAATTTTAGTTTATCCACGACATCTGTCAACAACTGAACAAATTACTGTCCAGTGGATGCCTCACACTTCACAGCAACCACAAGCCTTTCTTGTACGACGTCTGTCAATTATCTCACAATGACAGAGCACTGGTCTTGAGAAGTTATGTCCTGAGTTGTGTCGATCTGGACAGAGTACATTCCAGCTTACTCAATTTCACTTGGATAATGCTCTGAATTGTGTGAATGACGGTGTTGACAGTATTTTTTGAGAGGAGTGTGATTAGAGAACCTCCGCCTCTTGCCCCAGACTGATGTAGGTTCTTGCTTTCCTCAATGCATTCGGTGAGATGTTCTTTCAAGCAGACTTCATACTTTCCCAGCAGATTTATCATCTCCAATAAATTACTGTGATCGATGCTGGTGTCTTCTAATGAATACACAGCTTCAGACTGCATCCCCCTGTAACTGAGCCCCCTCTTGCCAATGACTTTCACTATGTCTACGACACGTTGCAGCATCTGCCTTCTCCTGCTTACCTGCTCTCTATGGGCAGACATCTCAATCAATCAATCAATCAAATGTATTTATTAAGCCCTTCTTACATCAGCTGATATCTCAAAGTGCTGTACAGAAACCCAGCCTAAAACCCCAAACAGCAAGCAATGCAGGTGTAGAAGCACGGTGGCTAGGAAAAACTCCCTAGAAAGGCCAGAACTTAGGAAGAAACCTAGAGAGGAGCAGGCTATAAGGGGTGGCCAGTCCTCTTCTGGCTGTGCCGGGTGGAGAATATAATAGAACATGGCCAAGATGTTCAAATGTTCATAGATCACCAGCAGGGTCAAATAATAATAATCACAGTGGTTGTAGAGGGTGCAACAGGTCAGCACCTCAGGAGTAAATGTCATTTTGCTAGTATCTCTACCGCTCCTGCTGTCTCTAGAGAGTTGAAAACAGCAGGTCTGGGACAGGTAGCACATCCGGTAAACAGGTCAGAGTTCCATAGCCGCAGGCAGAACAGTTGAAACTGGAGCAGCAGCACAACCAGGTGGACTGGGGACAGCAAGGAGTCATCAGGCCAGGTAGTCCTGAGGCATGGTCCTAGGGCTCAGGTCCTCCGAGAGAGAGAGAGAAAGAAAGAGAGAAAGAAAAAGAGAGAGAAAATTAGAGAGAGCATACTTAAATTCACACAGGACACCGGATAAGACAGGAGAAATACTCCAGATATAACAGACTGACCCTAGCTCCCCGACACAAACTATTGCAGCATAAATACTGGAGGCTGAGACAGGAGGGGCGTGAGACACTATGGCCCCGTCTGACGATACCCCTGGATAGGCCCAAACAGGCAGGATATAACCCCACCCACTTTGCCAAAGCACAGCCCCCACACCACTAGAGGGATATCTCCAACCACCAACTTACCATCCTGGGACAAGGCCGAGTATAGCCCACGAAGATCTCCCCCACGGCACAACCAAAGGGGGGGGCCCAACCCGGACAGGAAGATCACGACAGTGACTCAACCCACTCAAGTGACGCACCCCTCCTAGGGATGGCATGGAAGAGCACCAGTAAGACAGTGACTCAGCCCATGTAATAGGGTTTGAGGCAGAGAATCCCAGTGGAGAGAGGGGAACCGGCCAGGCAGAGACAGCAAGGGCGGTTCGTTGCTCCAGTGCCTTTCCGTTAACCTTCACACTCCTGGGCCAGACAACACTCAATCATAGGACCTACTGAAGAGATGAGTCTTCAATAAAGACTTAAAGGTCGAGTCCGCGTCTCTCACATAGATAGGTAGACAATTCCATCAAAATGGAGCTCTATAGGAGAAAGCCCTGCCTTCAGCTGTTTGCTAAGAAATTCTAGGGACAATAAGGAGGCCTGCGTCTTGTGACCGTAGTGTACGTGTAGGTATGTACGGCAGTACCAAATCGCAAAGATTTTTTTATGTTATTTATTTAACCTTTATTTAACCAGGTAAGCTAGTTGAGAACAAGTTCTCATTTACAACAGCGACCTGGCCAAGATAAAGCAAAGCAGTGCGACAGAAACAACAACACAGAGTTACATGGAATAAACAAGCGTACAGTCAACACAATAGTGTCACGTTCCTGACCTTGTTTCCTTTGTTTAGCCTTGTTTAGTTGGTCAGGACGTGAGCTGGGTGGGCATTCTATGTTATGTGTTTCTATGTTGGGTTCATTGTATTAGCCTGATATGGTTCTCAATCAGGGGCAGGTGTTTTACGTTTCCTCTGATTGAGAACCATATTAAGGTAGGCTGTTCTCACTGTTTGTTTGTGGGTGATTGTTGCTGTGTCTGTGTTTGTTCGCCACACAGTACTGTTTCGTTTCGTTCGTTCATTCGTTCGTTCCTGTTCGTGCGTTCATGTTTTATGTTCTCATGTTCAGGTCTGTTCACGTTGTTTTGTAGTTTATCAAGTGTTTTTCGTCTTCGTTGATATTATTAAAAGTATGTATTCAAACCACGCTGCATTTTGGTCCGATCCTTGCTCCTCTTCAGACGAGGAGGAAGACGAGCGTTACAAATAGAAAAAAAAGAAAGTCTATAAGTGTGTGCAAATGGCATGAGGAGGTATGGCAATAAATAGGCCATAATAGCAAAGTAATTACAATTTACCAGATTAACACTGGAGTGATAGATGAGCAAATGATGATGAGCAGATGATGGTGTGTAAGTAGTGATACTGGTGTGCAAAAGAGCAGCAAAGTAAATAAAAACAATATGGGGGTGAGGTAGGTAGATTGGGTGGGCTATTTACAGATGGACTATGTACAGCTGCAGTGATCGGTTAACTGCTCAGGTAGCTGATGTTTAAAGTTAGTGAGGGAAATGTAAGTCTCCAGCTTCAGTGATTTTTGCAATTCGTTCCAGTCACTGGCAGCAGAGAACTGGAAGGAAAGGCGGCCAAAGGGGGTGTTGGCTTTGGGGATGACCAGTGAGATATACCTGCTGGAGTGCGTGCTACGGGTGGGTTTTGTTATCGTGAGCTGAGATAAGGCGGAGCTTTACCTAGCATAGACTTGTAGATGACCTGGAGCCAGTGGGTCTGGCGACGAATATGTAGCGAAGGCCAGCCGACTAGAGCATACAGGTCGCAGTGGTGGGTGGTATAAGGCGCTTTGGTAACAAAACAGATGGCACTGTGATAGACTGCATCCAATTTGCTGAGTAGAGTATTGGAAGTTATTTTGTAGGTAGGAGGTAGGAGCAAGCCCATGTAATGCTTTGTAGGTTAGCAGTTAGGTTAGGAGTAATATGATAAAAAAATGTGTTTCTAGTCAAGATTCTAGCAGCCGTGTTTAGCACTAACTGAAGTCTATTAGTTGCTTTATTCGGGTAGCCGGAAAGTAGAGCATTGCAGTAGTCTAACCTAGAAGTGACAAAAGCATGGATAAATTTTTCTCCATCATTCGTGGACAGAAAGTGTCTGATTTTTGCAATGTTACGTAGATGGAAAAAGAAACAGTCTTGATATGTTCGTCAAAAGAGAGATCAGGGTCCAGAGTAACGCCGAGGTCCTTCACAGTTTTATTTGAGATGACTGTACAACCATCAAGATGAATTGTCAGATTCAACAGAAGATCTCTTTGTTTCTTGGGACCTAGAACTAGCATCTCTGTTTTGTCCGAGTTTAAAAGTAGAACATTTGCCACCATCCAATTCCTTATGTCTGAAACACAGGCTTCCAGGTAGGACAATTTTGGGGCTTCACTTCACTTCCCATCTGACTGCCACTGAGCAGACTTTGAGTGTCTGCTTTGGAGGACCTTAAAAAGTATGCCTCAGCACTACTTCTGTGCATGTTGCTCTTCTCGTGCTCTTCTACCCTTTGGTGAACATGTTTCTAATCCGTCATTCCACTCATAAAAATACTGCTGTCAGTAGGCTTCACAAATGCCATACAAATTGAACAGTATAACGCATGGCTTTCTTCATTGTATGACAGCCATTTCCGATTGGTGCAGTCTTCCAAACAGAAAAGGTTTAGATTCATGCATAGGGTGGAAACAAAAAAATGCTTTTAGGTCATCTGACTTGGGTCTCTTGAAATAATCAAAAGTTGGTCTGGCATCCTGGCCTTCCCTGACTCTCACTTCCACTGAAACTGGACTGGACCTATCATCAAACTGGATATGAATAAAATAATATATAAGTTAACTAATAAAGGCCCAATTGTGAAAAACTAGATTCTAAATCGCGATTTTCGTAAATGAACTTTATGATAAAAAAATATGCATAATCGTTTGTCTACATTAACTAACATATTCCTATCAACTGTACATTTTTTGCATGATTCATAATGACGTTACAATCACTTACATTTGCTTCCATCCTATAATTTTTGTCATCTATCTTCGCTGAAGAAAGTCTCCATTTAAAAAAAAAAAGTAGAATAGTCTGTATACATACAAGAAGTACACAAATAGACAATGATCTGAAGAAAGTCTCCAGCCTTGGGTCGCAACGCAATTCGTCATGTGAACCACTCGATATGATTGGTCATCGCACAGCGGTCGCCGCTGGTTATTTGCATAAAGTTGGGAAAAGTTTTATATTTTTCACAGGCCCTCACGCACCACCCAAATGTCCTCAGACTCTCTGCTTCTTTACCTTCCGTTGAAAATGAATGGGAAGAGGTGTTTCACCGCAAGGCATCTTGTGCTATGTACACCGGGCATACGGTCGGGGAACAGTATGCATGTAAAACAAGTATTTCAAATACATTCGCGTGAAAACACAGTTTGTAAAGCAAATGTATCCTGCTGAAAAGAGAAGACTCATTTGTCTGTAGGCTACCAAAGTTATCAACTTCCAAATAGCGCTATTGTGCAAACAGCATTGTTTTACAAAGTAAAACAAGAGAGAGATAGACAAGCTTTTGGCTTTAGCACATCGGCCATCACCGGTGAGTGAGTTGCGCATCATTGGGTGAGTCAGTGAAAATTAAGTTTGTACACAAACCTTCTCCGCTATGCAATCTGGTTTCAGAGCTGGTCATGGGTGCACCTCAGCCACGCTCAAGGTCCTAAACGATATCTTAACCGCCATCGATAAGAAACAATACTGTGCAGCCGTATTCATTGACCTGGCCAAGGCTTTCGACTCTGTCAATCACCATATCCTCATCGGCAGACTCGATAGCCTTGGTTTCTCAAATGATTGCCTTGCCTGGTTCACCAACTACTTCTCTGATAGAGTTCAGTGTGTCAAATCGGAGGGCCTGTTGTCCGGACCTCTGGCAGTCTCTATGGGGGTGCCACAGGGTTCAATTCTTGGACCGACTCTCTTCTCTGTATACATCAATGATGTCGCTCTTGCTGCTGGTGAGTCTCCGATCCACCTCTACGCAGACGACACCATTCTGTATACTTCTGGCCCTTCTTTGGACACTGTGTTAACAACCCTCCAGACGAGCTTCAATGCCATACAACTCTCCTTCCGTGGCCTCCAATTGCTCTTAAATACAAGTAAAACTAAATGCATGCTCTTCAACCGATCGCTGCCTGCACCTGCCCGCCCGTCCAACATCACTACTCTGGACGGTTCTGACTTAGAATATGTGGACAACTACAAATACCTAGGTGTCTTGTTAGACTGTAAACTCTCCTTCCAGACTCACATCAAACATCTTCAATCCAAAGTTACATCTAGAATTGGCTTCCTATTTCGCAACAAAGCATCCTTCACTCATGCTGCCAAACATACCCTTGTAAAATTGACCATCCTACCGATCCTCGACTTCGGCGATGTCATTTACAAAATAGCCTCCAATACCCTACTCAATAAATTGGATGCAGTCTATCACAGTGCCATCCGTTTTGTCACCAAAGCCCCATATACTACCCACCACTGCGACCTGTACGCTCTCGTTGGCTGGCCCTCGCTTCATACTCGTCACCAAACCCACTGGCTCCAGGTCATCTACAAGACCCTGCTAGGTAAAGTCCCCCCTTATCTCAGCTCGCTGGTCACCATAGCAGCACCCACCTGTAGCACGCGCTCCAGCAGGTATATCTCTCTGGTCACCCCCAAAACCAATTCTTCCTTTGGCCGCCTCTCCTTCCAGTTCTCTGCTGCCAATGACTGGAACGAACTACAAAAATCTCTGAAACTGGAAACACTTATCTCCCTCACTAGCTTTAAGCACCAGCTGTCAGAGCAGCTCACAGATTACTGCACCTGTACATAGCCCATCTATAATTTAGCCCAAACAACTACCTCTCCCCCTACTCTATTTATTTATTTATTTATTTTGCTCCTTTGCACCCCATTATTTCTATCTTTACTTTGCACATTCTTCCACTGCAAATCTACAATTCCAGTGTTTTACTTGCTATATTGTATTTACTTCGCCACCATGGCCTTTTTTTTGCCTTTACCTCCCTTATCTCACCTCATTTGCTCACATTGTATATAGACTTATTTTTCTACTGTATTATTGACTGTATGTTTGTTTTACTCCATGTGTAACTCTGTGTTGTTGTATGTGTCGAACTGCTTTGCTTTATCTTGGCCAGGTTGCAATTGTAAATGAGAACTTGTTCTCAACTTGCCTACCTGGTTAAATAAAGGTGAAATAAAATAAATAAAAATTGTGTTTCTCATTTCTACCTGCAGGTGGAGATAGAGGCACATTTATTAAAGGAAGTAACCTACTTGTGTGTTCTGTTGCAGGTAGAGACAGGAGGCAAGAGGAGCATCCTTGATGCAGACCCTCAGGTTCTGGCCACGATGGAGATTGCAGTGAAGACCCTTCATAGCCAGGGTCAGAGGAGTGCAATGGATAATGAGATGGAATGACTTAAGGTTCTGATTGAGGATTTTCTGCTTTTCAAATGGACATGTAGAAATTATGGGGCTTTATCACAGTTTCTTCTCAGACAAGACATTTCAAGTTGAAGAAAGAGTGTGCTAATCAAATCCAATTTTATTTGTCACATGCACCGAATACAACAGCTGTAGACCTTACCGTGAAATGCTTATTTACAAGGCCTTAACCAACAATGCAGTTCAAGAAATTGAGTTAAGAAAATATTTGCTAAATAAACTAAAGTAACCCAATAAAATAACAACAATGAGGCTATATACACAGGGTATCAGCTTCTTGATATGCCACACCTGTCAGGTGGATGGATTATCTTGGCAAAAAAACATTTTATATTTTATTTCACACTTTACATGTTGCGTTTATATTTTTGTTCAGTATGTGTGTGTATGTGTGTATATATATATATATATATATACACACTGAGTGTACAAAACATTAGAAACACCTTCCTAATATTGAGTTGCACCCTCTTTTACCCTCAGAACAGCCTCAATTTGTCGGGGCATGGACTCTACAAGGTGTCAAGCATTCCACAGGAATCCATTTCTCAATTGTCTTTAGGCTTAAAAATCGTTCTTCAACCTGTCTCCTCTCCTTCATCTACACTGATTGAAGTGACATCAATAAGGGATCAAAGCTTTCACCTGAATTCACCTGGTCAGGGAAATGTTGTTTGTTAACATGACAGCACTTTTTCTTTTTTGGATTGAGCGCCATTAAGGTTAGGCTATATGATTGGAGAAACCTGCATGATGTAAAAAGTGTCATTGTCATTATATTGTCATACATTTTATCTCCAGCCTATAGACTACAGAAAAGGCCACATATTCTTTCTACCATATCCTATATTTGAGTTAGATAATTTTTTTGACGGAACGTTGGTGGGAGCGCTGCGGACATGCATCTCTCCAACAGCACCCTGTTTTTACACCCCTGCCGTTGATAAAGTGGGCACTGCTTATCAAAGGGTGTCATCAGTGTTCACCTAAAATGCCCATATGCCACTGGTTGAGAGAAATTGTCATTGTTTTTGGGTGGATTCATGTGAGGTTTTATGTGTTTATGTGTTGTTGGAGGTGCTGCCCCCGCATAAGGCGGCAGATCTAATCCTGCCTAATGAGCACGCCGGCAGTGGTTTAAGCTGTTTTCTAGTGACATTTATTTGGATACATCCATAACAATGAGCTAATGATGCGCGATTTCACCTGGCATAGAAAATGTGCTCTCTAGTCAACACGCTGTTGTTTCAGAGGAACTAGCCAAAAACACAGCTAACAAATCACTTCAAACTAGCTGCATTTCATTAGACCTTTTTTCTATTGATATTTATTTGTGTATATACAGTCGTGGCAAAAAGTTTTGAAAATGACACAAATATTAATTTTCACAAAGTCTACTGCCTCAGTTTGTATGATGGCAATTTGCAATTACTCCAGAATGTTATGAAGAGTGATCAGATGAATTGCAATTAATTGCAAAGTCCCTCTTTGCCATGCAAATGAACTGAATCCCCCAAAAACATTTCCACTGCATTTCAGCCCTGCCACAAAAGGACCAGCTGACTTCATGTCAGTGATTCTCTCATTAACACAGGTGTGAGTGTTGACGAGGCTGCCTGTCATGCTGATTGAGTTTGAATAACAGACTGGAAGCTTCAAAAGGAGGGTGGTGCTTGGAATCATTGTTCTTTCTCTGTCAACCATGGTTACCTGCAAGGAAACACGTGCCATCATCATTGCTTTGCACAAAAATGGCTTCACAGGCAAGGATATTGCTGCCAGTAAGATTGCACCTAAATCAACCATTTATCGGATCATCAAGAACTTCAAGGAGAGCGGTTCAATTGTTGTGAAGAAGTCTTCAGAGCGCCCAAGAAAGTCCAGCAAGCGCCAGGACCGTCTCCTAAAGTTGATTCAGCTGTGGGATCGGGGCACCACCAGTACAGAGCTTGCTCAGGAATGGCAGCAGGCAGGTGTGAATGCATCTGCACACACAGTGAGGCGAAGACTTTTGGAGGATGGCCTGGTGTCAAGAAGGGCAGCAAAGAAGCCACTTCTCCCCAGGAAAAACATCAAGGACAGACTGATATTCTGCAAAAGGTACAGGGATTGGACTGCTGAGGACTGGGGTAAAGTCATTTTCTCTGATGAATCCCCTTTCCGATTGTTTGTGGCATCTGGAAAAAAGCTTGTCCGGAGAAGACAAGGTGAGCGCTACCATCAGTACTGTGTCATGCCAACAGTAAAGCATCCTGAGACCATTCATTTGTGGGGTTGCTTCTCAGCCAAGGGAGTGGGCTCACTCACAATTTTGCCTAAGAACACAGCCATGAATAAAGAATGGTACCAACACATCCTCCGAGAGCAACTTCTCCCAACCACCCAGGAACAGTTTGGTGACGAACAATGCCTTTTCCAGCATGATGGAGCACCTTGCCATAAGGCGAAAGTGATAACTAAGTGGCTCGGGGAACAAAACATCGATATTTTGGGTCCATGGCCAGGAAACTCTCCCAACCTTTATCCCAATTGAGAACTTGTGGTCAATCCTCATGAGGCGGGTGGACAAACAAAAACCTACAAATTCTGACAAACTCCAAGCATTGATTATGCAAGAATGGACTGCCATCAGTCAGGATGTGGCCCAGAAGTTAATTGACAGCATGCCAAGGCGGATTGCAGAGGTCTTGAATAAGAAGGGTCAACACTGCAAATATTGACACTTGGCATCAACTTCATGTAATTGTCAGTAAAAGCCTTTGACACTTATGAAATGCTTGTAATTATACTTCAGTATTCCATAGTAACATCTGACAAAAATATCTAAAGACACTGAGGCAGCAGACTTTGTGAAATTAATATTTGTGTCATTCTCAAAACTTTTGGCCACGACTGTACATAAAAACTATGCTGATTCAGCTGGAGATCGAATTTGAATATTGAAACAATGTTGTGTTTATACAAATCTCCGCTGTTGAAAACTAAATGCTGGTCTAAAAGAAATGTGAGATAATGTCAAGATGCTTTTTATAGTGCAGATAAAGTTTAGAAATTGCCTGGCTGGGCTGATGAGACAGTGGATTGTGCAGTCAGATGGAACACAGTAAATAGACATTATGTCCATTGTATAATGCTTTTATAAACTGTTACCAACATATTAAAATAACAATGAATTGCATTTTTTCATTAAAACGTTATTTTGATAAGTCAATTCATACAATTTCATTCTTCCTCCAGAAGATGTAGCCCGGACAATAATCTGGTTGTTAGTTATTTTGGCCATGTTGCTACAGACGCGACCCAGTCATACTTTTTTTTTGTTGCATAGTTGCTAAGCAAAAGTACTGGTCGTCCTTTCTAAACTAAATGGTTGCTATGCAGGCTGGATGGCTGGATAATAATATTATTGTCACTTGCTATCTAGCTGGCCAACTCCAGCTAACTCAGTCACGTCAAACATGGAATGACAGTACACTAGCTGCATGTTTGTTTGAGCTTTTTTTCTATTGGCATTTACTTGGATATGCCCATATTTATGACTTTGATGTGTGATTTTGCCTGGCTCAGAAAAAGTTGTCTATGCTTGTCTGGGCACCGTTCACTCCCCATATATGGTACAGAGATGGAAATTCAAAAGTGAAACATTGTTTCCGAGGTCGAACGGCAGACAGCGAGTCTTATATTAACTTCCGCTGTACCAAACTAAAAGCTAGACTGGAAGCAAGGGAAAATAATGTGCGAGTTGAGATAAATACAAAATATTATTCGGACAGCAACATGAACATGATATTCTTATAGAGGTGCATTGATAATTTCAGATGGAACTGTCAGCAGGCATAGAGTTCCTGTGATGGCAAATACAGCTTGGAACGCTGCTAGTCCAATTAGGATCCGGGATCCAAACAACTATTTTTATCATTCAAAATACATGTGCTGAAGTCATTTTAATGTTTTTTTTTCAAATTTCCTAAAAATACCAGCTTTGATTGTCATTATCTATCATATTTCCAGTGTCAATCTTACAATTGAAATGTGTTCTATTTAGACACTTGTACTAACAGTGTTGACATCAAATTTCATGCATTTATTTACACCAAACAGCGTCGTATTTTGATATTGTACTAAATATAGTACAATGACGTGAATGGGTTAATAGTAATGGTTCATTAGTAAATAATATACATTAAAATTATCAACAGATTAAACAAACTAGTCGACATCTCTCTAATTATCAGCGGAGTGCGGTGCAGCGCTGCTGCTCTAAAATAAACTCGCTCTCCTGCTTCTTAACAAGCACAGCAGATGGTTTAGATCTTTTCAGCCTATCACTGTAACCAGGACTGCTTTCACTTAAGAGATAGAGTTTGAGAGAAACATTGCCACCAGTGACAATTATATATATTTACAACAATTTGCCGATGTATAGACAGTCAAAGGACTTCCTATAACTACTTTATCATAGGTCAATAATTTGATTTCACCAAAAAGCTGAAACCTTTCAATGCAGCTGTGTCGCCAAATACTCTTGCGTCCAAGGGGAATTTGCATAGATATGCGTACTTCCGGATCTTTTTATTACTGCTATGCCTATAACGCAAATTAACTTTACTTCCTTATACACATAGAATTGAGGAACTGACCATTTCGCGGCTGGGTTAGGACTGTTTGAAAGACTGTATAATTTTTATAATCTCAAGCCTAAAAACCATGAATTAATTTGTACAAGAGGCTACTTTACAGCTATAACATTGACTGTTTCATTTATTGGGTAAGTCTTAAAACTTTTCCGTTTTTTTGTGGGTGTGCAAATGTAGAGCAAAGTGAGAGCAGAGTGACTAGGGGGAAATCCGCTTTTAGTTTCAAGTGGAGCGTCGATGGTGATGGATCTTCTGCGCCGGTAATGGTCTGTGGCAGGGGTCTTGTGGGGTGTGATTGTGTGAACCTTCCTAATATAATTTTTAGACTCGACAGAACACCTGTTGTGCATCCAAATGTCGATCTAATTTCCCCCAATCCATTAGAATATACATTTCCAAAGAACCCGTTATGTTATAGACCCTACATTCATTTTAACACTTGGAGTAACTGTCCAGCAAACTGTAGCTATTTTCATGATAATTAAATTGTGGATAGCAAATACCATTAACCTAAAAAAGTGGGGATTTGAATCTATTATGTGCCTAATGTAACCAGGGTTACTTTACATCATGTTTTGACATACCTGTATTGCATTGTCTCTCATATGGTACATCAAGACATGGGGAGTGCCACAGTGTTGGTTGGTTTCACATTTGGTTTACGCTACACTGGATACCTCTTTTACAGAAGGAAGTAGTGAACCATCAGTTATGCTTATAATTTATGTGTGTGTTGTTAACTATGTTCTTGTGGTGTATCAAGAAACTAGTTTGTGTAAATTTTGTGGATAGCCCTTTAAGGGGACGGCACCGGTTGAGAGCAAAGGTTTCCTCAGGAAAGATATTGAAATAGTTCTGGGTTAATACTTCACTTCTCTCTCTGGGTCCATCCATCCACTGCGCCTGCTGCTCATTTGCAATGTAAATAATGAGTGCTACATGGAATCAGGTCTGACACACTCATATACTATTACCCCTCAGTATTCCTGCACAAGGTTTGCTTCCATTTGTACACAACCACCATACCATGAAGCCTAAAAACGTAGAGGTGCAAATAACTTTCCCTCCCTCACACTAAGAGACCGCTGGGTTAACAGAAAAAAGAAAAAGATTGGTTGTTTAATGTTGTGGTTTGGAAAGTAGACCACATAGCTGCTAGAGCTGTTGCTCTTGGTTGAAATGTACAGTGCATTCGGAAAGTATTCAGACCCCTTCCTTTTTCCCACATTTTGTTACATTACAGCCTTATTCTAAAATGGATTTTTTTTAATCCTCATCAATCTACACACAATACACCATAATGACAAAGCGAAAACAGTTTTTTTGAAATTTTTGCAAATTTATTAAAAAGATGAAACAGAAATACCTTATTTACATGAGACTCAAGATTTAGCTCAGGTGCATCCTGTTTCTATTGATCCTCCTTGAGATGTTTCTACAACTTGATTGGAGTCCATCTATGGTACATTCAATTGATTGGACATGATTTAGAAAGTCACACACTTGTCTATATAAGGTCCCACAGTTGAAAGTGCATGTCAGAGCAAAAACCAAACCATGAGGTCAAAGGAATTGTCTGTAGAGCTCAGCGAAAGGATTGTGTCGAGGCACAGATCTGGGGAAGGGTACCAAAACATTTCTGCAGCATTGAAGGTCAACAAGAACAGACTGGCCTCCATCATTCTTAAATGGAGAAGTTTGGAACCATCAAGACTCTTCCTAGAGCTGGCTGCCCGGCCAAACTGAGCAATCGGGGGGGAAAGGGCCTTGGTCAGAGAGGTCACCAAGAATCCAATGGTCACTCTGACAGAGCTCCAGAGTTCTTCTGTGGAGATGGGAGAACCTTCCAGAAGGACAACCATCTCTGGAGCACTCCACCAATCAGGCCTTTATGGTAGAGTGGCCAGACGGAAGCTACTCCTCAGTAAAAGGCACATGACAGCCTGCTTGGAGTTTGCCAAAATGCACCGAAAGGACTCTCAGACCATGAGAAACAAGATTCTCTCATCTGATGAAACAAAGATTGAACTCTTTGGCCTGAATGCCAAGCGTCACGTCTGGAGGAAACCAGACACAATCCCTACAGTGAAGCATGGTGGTGGCAGCGTCATACTGTGGGGATGTTTTTCAGTGGCAGGGACTGGGAGACTAGTCAGGATCGAGGGAAAGATGAGCAGAGTACAGAGAGATCCTTGAAGAAAACCTCCTCCAGAGCGCTCAGGACCTCAGACTGGGGCCAAGGTTCACCTTCCAACAGGACAACGACCCTAAGCACACAGCCAAGACAATGCAGGAGTGGCTTCGGGACAAGTCTCTGAATGTCTTTGAGAGGCGAGAAACCTGAAAATAGCTATGCAGCGACACTCCCCATCCAACCTGACAGAGCTTGAGCGGCTCTGCAGAGAAGATTGGGAGAAACTCCCCAAATACAGGTGTGCCAAGCTTGTAGCGTCATACCCAAGAAGACTTGAGGTTGTAATCGCTGCCAAAGGTGCTTCAACAAAGTACTGAGTAAAGGGTCTGAATACTTATGTAAATGTGATATTTCAGTTTTTTTTATACATGTGCAAAAATGTTTTAAAAAACTGTTTTTACTTTGTCATTATGGGGTATTGTGTCTAGATTTGATGAGGGAAAAAACTATTTAATACATTTTAGAATATGGCTGTAACAGCATTTTGGGAAAAAAGTAAAGGGGTCTTGAGTACTTTCTGAATGCACTGTAGGTGTATTGATTAAACCTCTACAGGTTAATAAACTGAAGGAACCTTTCAGGTTTTGTGCAAGAAAAAGAACAAACAACAATACTATCAGAGAAAGCTTTGAGAATATATTTTTTATAGGTGAATTTGTAAGAACTGCAGATTATATGATCTCTGCAGACTAAACCTCTACAGGTTTAATCAATGCATGTTTTTCTTTCAAATGGTATCAAGAATATGCATGTCCTTGCTTCAGGTCCTAAGTTAAGGTCAGTTAGATTTGGGTATGTAATTTTAGGTGAAAATTGAAAGGCACAAGTAAGGCACAAGAGGCAGTGCTGTATCATGAATACAGTCACAGGTAACACAGTTGGGTCATTCCTACATGTCCTTTTTCTGATAGTATTCTTTCAGAAAAAGGACATGTTTGACTTTCAGAAAAACATATTAGTCAAGCTCAGGCAATTATACAGTATATATTTTTTAATGTACATATTCCAACCTGTTAGGTGCATAATGCATAATCCTAACAGGTCGGAACCTAACAGGGTGGAAATTTGGAGCCTAAATTAGCCAGAGGTCTGTGAGTGAGAAAGATTGAGCTAGCATAATGGTGAACACTTGAACAGGATTTTAACTTCTCTATAAAACATATTTTAACAAATTGAAATGTGGTTCATTTTCTCTATAATTTAGCCTAACAGGGTGGACATTTATGAGTGGGACATACAGACTGACAACATGAAACATGGAAAAATAGATACAATGGAGTGTTTATACACTGAACTAAAATATAAACGCAACATGTAAAGCGTTGGTTTCATGAGCTGAAATAAATGATCCCAGAAATGTTCCATACA
This sequence comes from Salvelinus alpinus, assembly GCF_045679555.1. Taxonomy (NCBI): domain Eukaryota; kingdom Metazoa; phylum Chordata; class Actinopteri; order Salmoniformes; family Salmonidae; genus Salvelinus; species Salvelinus alpinus. Next base: position 26,047,527 of record NC_092100.1, read on the forward strand.
AACAAAAAGCTTATTTCTCTCAAATTGTGTGCACAAATTTGTTTACATTCCTATTAGCATTCCGCCTTTGCCAAAATAACATGACAGGTGTGGCATATCAAGAATCTGATTAAACAGCATGATCATTACACCTTGTGCTGGGTACAATAAAAGGCCACTCTAAAATGTGCAGTTTTGTCACAGAACACAATGCCACAGGTTTTGAGGGAGTGGGCAATTGGCATGCTGACTGCAGGAATGTCCACCAGATCTGTTGCCAGAGAATTTAATGTTTATATCTCTACCATAAGCCGCCTCCAACATAATTTAAAAGAATTTTGACAGTACGTCCAACTGACCTCACAACCGCAGACCACATATATGGCGTGGTGTGGGCGAGCATTGTTCACAATTGTTCACAATGTTGACATTTGCTGATGTCAACATTGTGAACAGAGTGCCCCATGGTGGCGGTGCGGTTATGGTATGGGCAGGCATAAGCTACTGACAATGAACACAATTGTTTTTTATCGATGGCAATTTGAATGCACAGAGATACTGTAACGAGTCCCATTGACTTGCCATTGTCGTGCCTTTTTTTTAAGGTATCTGTGACCAACAGATGCATATCTTTATTTCCAGATGTGAAATCCATAGATTAGGACCTAATTTATTTATTTCAAATGACTGATTTCACTAACTGTAACTCAGTAAAGTCTTTGAAATTGTTGCATGTTGCGTTTATATTTTTGCTTGGTACAGTATATTTTTTACAGTTGAACCATTGTTCTCCAACCAAAGAAATTATGACATTTCCTGAATGTGGTGTCATTTTAGAAAGGGGTGGTTTTCTTAAAAGGAGAATTACAACAAACTATCAGGATGGAAAGTGATATCAAGGACACACAGAAAATCTTAAATTAAATAACAATAAATACGATAATCATAAAAACAACGTTATGATGAGAGAGAATTTAGCTAGGACTATAAAATAATGAAGAAAGATGATAAAAATGTTATTATTTTAAGCCTTATATTTCTCATGGAAGTTGATGAATAACAACCGGGGACATAGCAATAATGCCTACATTCACAGAATTTTTCTTCTACAAAATGCATAGGAATCCCTTTCTAGATCAATATTTTTATGCTTTTAGGGTAAATGACACCTTATCGTATATTTAAAGCCGTTTGGAATCCAAATTTTACACCAAATAAGAAGGGATATTTCCTGGGGACAGATAAGGCACTGCACAATTGGAATGACCCAGTCAACCCATTTACCTGTGACTGTATTCATGATACAGCATTGCTTCAGCGTGCCTTATTGCTTTTTTTATACAAAAATGGGGTCTAATCCTGGATGCTGATTGGTTAAAACCGCAATCCAGCAGGTGTCTATTCTACAAGTTACCACCGGCTAGCTCAACCCAGTCAGTCATTAATAATTGTTTGTTAGTTGCTATGTGAAAGGACTGGTCGTCAGTTCTTAACAAACGGGTTGCTTTCCAGGCTGGAAAGTTTTCTTGTCACTTGCTAGGTAGCAAGCCAACTTCAGCTAACTCCGTGACGTCAAACATTGAACCTGGCATTACAGTACACTAGCTGCATTTTCGTTTGTTTGAGCTTTTTTCTATTGGCATTTACTTGTATATGTCCATGATAATGACGTTGATGCGGGATTTCGACTGGCTCAGAAAAAGTTGTCTCGTCTGGGCACAGTTTACTCTATGTATGGTAGTACTAGAGATCGAAATTCAAAAGTGAAACATTGTTTCCGATGTCGAACAGACAGACAGCAAGGTTCATATTAACCCCCGCTGTACCAAAGTAAATGCTAGGCTGGAAGCAAAGGGAAACAATTTGAGATTAGATAAATAAATATATATATGAGATAAATATAAGACATGATTCGGACACCAACTTGAACATGATATTCTTATGGAGGCACAGTGATAATTTTCAGATAGAAATGTTAGCAGGCATCAGTGTGTCTGTTTCCCGCCAATACAGCATGGCTTGGAACACTGCTCGTCCAATCAGCATGCATGATCCAAACAACCAGTTTTATAATTGAAAATAAATAAGCTAATATACAATGCAAAGTAGAGTTGTTATAAGTTACAGATCTGTTATCAAGCAAATAAAATAAAACATGTTTCCATGTTATACACATAGACATTCCTAACAAGTCATCAATGCAAATGAACATAATATACTGCCACTGTACACTATGCACCTCCTGAAATATTTAAAGTGGTCAAATAAAAGCATGCTTTATAACTGTATAGGCCTGTAGTTGCTTCCTCGTCCTTTGTTTGACATGATGAAACCATGAATCCTGAAACAGCTTTATGGAGAGGCTATAGGGTAGGGTGTTTAATGAGTCACTGAACAAAACCTTGGACATAGTGAACTATTGAATCCCTACTATAAGTAGAGTATGGGCCCATTCCACAGGGCCAGAAATGGCGGGGCCGGGGCGAAGCCAGCAGGGAGAGCTGACGGAGTACAAGAAGAGTCTGATCAAGAGGGACCTGGAGATGGGCATCGTCATGACCGTGTTCCGCCAGAAGGTAGAGCGCCTTACTGTGCAGGTCATCATGGAGACCAGGCAGGTGGCCTGGACCCGAACAGCAGACAAGAATGATGGTGTCTGTGAGTAACCCTGAATCTAAGTCTAACTCGAATCCCAACCTTAACCCTAAAACAATGAGAAGAGAAGGGCTGTGAGTACATTAAGAGATGTGGTGTGTGGATAGGGCTGTGTGTGAGGGAAAGTGTAAAAGCTGTTGAGTATGTGAGAGAGTGAGTAACAATGATGAGTACGGTTTCAGTGGATCTGTCTGAGATACGGGAGATTCGCCCAGGGAGGAACTCAAAAGACTTTGAGAGGTTCAGAGATGGCAGGGACAAACATGATGAGAATACCTGCTTCACCATCTTCTATGGGTCCCAATTTGTTCTTAACACCATAAGCCTTGGCGGTAAGTGTGCGTGGGAGGGTGCAGAGTATGTCCACTTTTCTGTGTTTATTTGATGCCATACAACCACATTTTGTTAATGATAGCATATTGATTAAATATGGATGGTTTATCGTAGGTTATATTGGATAATATAGCTTGTAATAGTCTGTGTTGATTGACAGCTGACACTGTGGATGACGCGGATAAATGGCTGACAGGCCTGGAGTTACTGAGACAGGAGACACTGGTGGCCCCCACACCAGACATCATAGAGAGGTGAACACACACACACACACACACACACACACACACACACACACACACACACACACACACACACACACACACACACACACACACACACACACACACACACACACGCACGCACGCACGCACACACACACACACGTGAAAAGACCACAAACCTAAACCCATATACTGTACACAGACATTATATGGACGATAACTGACCATTACTGACCATATTGTTTGTTGTTTCCAGCTGGTTGAGGAAACAGATGTATTCTATCAATCAGACTAAAAAGAACCGGTAAGAACAGTTTCAACTCTCAAAAATTGATTTAATCCTTTACTTAATTATACCACTTTTTGTGCCAAATCCCATTCTGCCCCTTTAGTAATTTCCCCAATTCAATCCATTGTTCTTTTAATTTGTTCTCTTCAGTATCACCTTGAAGGAGGTGAAGTCTCTTCTGCTACAGCTCAACTACAAGGTCCCTGGCACACGTTCCCTGAAGGAAAAGTTCTCGGTAGTCATCCCCTTTTCATCCCCCTTCACACCTTCATCCTCACTGCTGCCAAAGCTTTAATGAGTTGTAGAACCAAGGAGCTGAAGTTTCCCTCCCTCCTTGGCCAGATAAAAACTTGGGCAGTAGAATTAATTCTATTCATGAGTTATTTTAGATGATAATAAGTGGTCTTGGGCACTCAAGTGATTTCTCAAATGTAATAGAATTGAAGTATGTATGTAATAAAATAAATTGTAGTATTCTGAACCAAGGGCACTACAGACCCGGGTTTGATCCCAGGCTGTGTCACAGCCGGCCGTGACCGGGAGACCCATGAGGCGGCTCACAATTGGCCCAGTGTCGTCCGGGTTAGGGGAGGGTTTGGCGGCCAGGATTTCCTTGTCGCATCACGCTCTAGCGACTCCTTGTGGTGGGCCGGGCGCCTGCAAGCTGACGCCGACACATTGGCGCGGCTTCCTTCCGGGTTAAGCGAGCAGTGTGTCAAGAAGCAGTGAGGCTTGGCAGGGTCGTGTTTCGGAGGACGCATGGCTCTTGATCTTCGCCTCTCCCGAGTCTGTAGGGGAGTTGCAGTCATGGGACAAGACTGTAACTACCAATTGGATATCACGAATTTGGGGAGAAAAATGGGGTAAACAAATAACAAATATAAAAAAACTATTCTGAACCAAACATTGTCCATCTCCCTCTTTTGTTCCAGGAAATTGGAGCAAGGAAAGATGTCTTGAACTTTGAGCAGTTTCATAAATTCTACAATATTCTAATGTTTGATCAGAAAGATGTGAGTCATAATTTTACTGCACTACTACACTCTCTAAGTAGAAAATGCTGAACAGATACCATAAATTACTGATAATTTAACTTCTCTTACAGTATGTATTGATATGTGTGTTCACATCGGAAGTGTTAGCTAGCATATCCCATTTTGCATGTTAAATATGATTAGACAGACTTTGTGCAGTCAACCAGTGTGTATGTGTGTGTGTGTGACTGTGTATTGACTTGTAACTGGTGTGTGGATATGTTTAATCAGATTCTCGAGGAGTTCAAAAGGGAATCATGTGCTTTCATCATGGGGTGGGTCTTTCTTTTCATTGAAAAATGTAGTTCAACAATCACAAATAATCATTTACTCAGCTTTATTATACCGGTAAACTTGAGTCTTGTTGACGGTATGTTGGTGGGTGATGTGGTTTTTCCCTACTGTAGTAGTACAGATAAACCTGATGCCTCTGCAGTTCTTCTCCATGATTTCCAACGATTTCTTCTGTACCAGCAGAAGGTAAGATCAAGCTATCTATCAATTATGAAATTGGTAAAACTGGGTCTGTTTCTGTCAGTGTTTAACCTGCTATCTGTTATCATTACCTTTATTGTAATTTTTTATCTCTATTTTCCTCACTCTCTACGTTTCTCTTTCTCAGGAGTCATGGGCCAATGACCTGAACCAGGTTCGAGAGCTGATGACCACCTTTATAGACGACACCATGAGGAAGACCAACGATCCAGAGTTCACCGTCAGCGAGGTGGGACACAGTGTTCGATGTGTGTGTGAATGGGGAGTGGAGAACGATGTGTTATGTTTGTCACAGCGCTCTCTCTCTCTTCTCTCACTTTAGTTCCTCAGTTTCCTCTTCTCTAAGGAGAACTCGATTTGGGATGAGAAATACTCAGAGATGTGCAACCTGGATATGAACAACCCATTGTCCCACTACTGGATCAATTCCTCACACAACACGTCAGTACCGCCACATAACACAAAAATACAACATAACACTATGAAATGAACACTACTTAACTTTTTTAAATAAAATATATTGATGCAATGCGTTAAAAAAAAGGATCAAGGTGCTGCTTTTTAGACCGATTTGCCTCATGATTTGTCAACTCCTGTACAATTTCTCTGTCCTTCAAACCGGAGTGCTGCTGCAGGCTCTTTGCACGTCTTGACCAATCCGATTTGTGGAAATCGCAGGTCGCGCGGGATGGGCGCAACGCACAAAGCTCAAAGCGGGATCTCCAATTTCCTCCTGTATTTATTAAGCAACCGTGATAGCACATCACTCCCAATAGACACGAGCAAAAGCTCTTACATAAATGCAGCAGCCTATAGAGCTAAACATTAGCGATAAGACTTGCTGTATTGCATGGAAACGAGAGTATTTTTCAGTCTGATCAATTGTAGGCTACTAACAACAGCAGCTGAATAGTCTAGCCTATGTGCTCTTGTCGCTCTGGCCAGGGTAAACAAAGAGGAAACGTGTATTTATAGCCCATTTGTTTGTGAGAAAATTTGAATGGGATAAAATGTGGTTTATATTCAAGCTTGGGCTGACTAGGCTACCTAGACTTTATCAAACCAAACCTGGAATTAATCAATAGGCCTAAACACAATAGCTGACATAGACTGTGAGTACATGTTTTATTAGGCCTACAATTGCATAGGGCAGGACTACACGATGCAAACCTGCATAAAGCAAGCTCAGCTCTGTTTGTTTTATTGTCCAATCATGTTGCTTTCTCCGTGTCTGTGTATAGGAAACACCTCTAGTCCTTAAAATATAATTAATATTGGTTGAGGCAATTTGACAGGATTTTCATCCTCACCAAGACAAGGAGTTTTTCCATAATTAAAAATACAATCATGTGACTTGATTAGAAAAACTATTTTCCTATCATAGCCCATATTAAACCTTTTTACAACAGATTAATCACATCATACCGTATAAGGTCTGGAGTTTTACCTGGTTAGTTTACCAGATCAGGAAACGCTACGGGCCCCAGAATGTTTTTTCACCAGACTACTCTGGGATCTGTGGTGCCACCTCTGAATAGGCTATGACTCATATTATAATAAACACACAAATGCTCTTTATGATTTGTTTGCATGTTGTATTTCTTGTTATGATGTTGTTATGTGTTTCCATCAGGTACTTGACTGGAGACCAGCTGCGGAGCGAGTCGTCCACCGAGGCCTACATTCGCTGCCTGCGTCTGGGATGCCGCTGTGTTGAGTGTTAGTTGTACACCTTCAACCTCACTAAAACAGTCCCTGCAATATTTTACTTTGCCCTCGTTACATTATCCATTTACTTCTATAGTTGGGAAGGATTATTTTGTGTTGTGTGGCCCTGTAGTGGACTGCTGGGAAGGGCCAGGTGAGCCCATCATATACCATGGCTGGACCAGGACCACCAAGATCAAGTTTGAGGACGTGGTGAAGGCCATCAATGACCATGCCTTTGTCACATCTGAGTGAGTCTGAATCTGTCTGAGAAAACTCACCCAAACTAATAAACATACCCACACCTGAGGTGCTTTACAACTGAGTACTGTAAATGTTTCTAGAACATTCTGTCTGTGTTGACTGAGAATTGTGGTGCTGTTGTTGTCAGATACCCTGTGGTTCTCTCCATCGAGGAGCACTGTCCCATAGAGCAGCAGAGGCAGATGGCTCGTATCTTCAGAGAGGTATTCCAGGACAAGCTGCTGATGGAGCCTGTGGAGCTGATGGCTGAACAGCTGCCCTCCCCCACACAGCTCAAGGGCAAGATCATCCTCAAGGTGAGGGCCAGCCCAGAGGGTACTATGGGGGTGGTGGTATGAGATCATCTTCAAGGTGAGGGCCAGCCCAGAGGATACAATGGGGATGGTTGTATGATATCATCCTCAAGGTGAGGGCCAGCCCAAAGGATACAATGGGGATGGTGGTATGATATCATCCTCAAGGTGAGGGCCAGCCCAGAGGGTACTATGGGGATGTGGTGGGAGGGAATAATGTGAAGAATTGGGTCACAGGGAAAAACGGTTTCCGGTTTCCGTAGTATGTGGTACAGCATGTTACAGTAAAGTGATTCATCATCATGATATGATGGGCTATACAGATGACAGTCAGTTATTACTTGCGTGGTGGGTCTGTGGTGGTCCAACACCCCTCCCCTCCTCACCCCTACAGCACAAGAAACTGAGTGTGGAGGGAGGCATCAGCGGAAAGGACTTCCGAAAGGGAGAGAAGCAAGGAGACCTGCATATCTGGGATCCAGTGGACCAGGTAACTTAGAGACCACCTGTCCTGTTAACATGATATGGTTCCAAGCTAGTTCCTTAGAAGTCTGTAGGCCTATTTGGTTCAGGAAGTGTGTTGTATATTATTGTATTTGTTTCATAGTCATAGCATTGTTAGTGTATATTTTGTTGTTGTGATGGTTGCCGTTGTCAACTATTCTGACATTGTGCCTGTTTGTCCGCCTGTAGCGATGGAACAAGCACTACTGTGTGATTTCAGATGACACACTCTATTACGCAGAGGAGGAGGAGGAGGATGAGCTCAGGAAGGTAAACAATAGAGAATAGTTCATTTCTAATTGTAGGAAACAAATGATCATTGTCACGGTATTTAATTATTACATAATTATGACTGTTTTTTACTGCCCTGCCTCCCTCCCTGCCTGCCCCCCCCCCCCCCTCCCTCAATGCTGTAGTCCCCAGAGCTCCACACGTCTGAGCCTTGGTTCCATGGGAGGATGAGTGAAGGGAGGCAGACAGCAGAGAGGCTGCTTCAGGAGTTCTGTGCTGAGTCGGGAGGCAGGGATGGCACCTTCCTGGTCCGAGAAAGTGACACCTTTGTGACAGACTTCACCCTCTCGTTCTGGTACGCCAGCTTGTCTTCAACTCTACTGCCAGTACGTGTCCTGTGTTTAGATCTCTGCGGTGCTGATGCCTGTTTTCGGTGGGTTATACTGTAGGCGCAGTGGGAGGGTCCAGCACTGTCGTATCCGCTCTGGCTCAGAGGGAGGACATACTTTCTACTTCCTGACTGATAACCTGCACTTCCCCAGTGTGTACTCACTGATCCAGCACTATCGTGACATGCCCCTCCGCTGCCACGACTTTGACCTGCGCCTCACTGAGGCTGTGCCTCGACCCAACCCACACCTACTGGAAGGGTGAGTTACATAGGGTCATCTGACATAGAGTATGTCTGAATTTAAACATGCACACAGGTACACAAGAATGCACACACTTAACACGTAGATTCTCTCTCTGTGTGTTGTGGTGGTCAGGTGGTTCTATAGTAACCTGAGCAGAGGGGAGGCAGAGGACTATCTGTTGAGAATCCCCCGGGACGGAGCCTTCCTCATCAGACAGAGAGAGGAGAGCGACTCCTACGCTATCACCTTCAGAGGTGATGGCAAGGTGAAGCACTGTCGGATCCAGAAGGATGGCTCTATGTACGTGCTGGGAACCACCACTGAGTTCGAGAGCCTGGTGGAGCTGGTCAACTACTTCCGTAAGAAGCCTCTGTATCGCAAGATCAAACTACGCTACCCTGTCACACTGGAACTGGTCAGCCGCTTCAGCACGGTAAGAGAGAGGGACGGGAGAGACTGGAGGCAGAAAAGAGAGGATGGGAGAGAGATATAATGGGGATGAGAGGAGGGCAGAGGGAGGGAGAAAGGGGGGCAGAGACTGGACTGCTGGGGGAGGAAAGGTTAAGTAGAGTATGTTTTCTGATAAGTGTCTTCAATGGTTTGTCTGTGTAGGAGACAGACTGCGCCTCACTGTATGATATGAAGATGTATGTGGAGCCAAATGAAATCGAGCCGTCACTGGTATGTTCACATATTATGTTAACTTGTTTCCCTTCATTGAAATTATGTTTATATATTTTCTCAGGCAATGTCAATGTAGTGTGTGTATCTATGTTTGTATGTGTATTAATGTATGTACCTGTTGATGTACTGTGTTTAACCCCATCAGCCGAAGAGTACAGTTAAAGCTCTGTACGACTACAGACCCATGAGACCTGATGAACTGAACTTCTGCAAGGGGGCTCTGATCCACAGTGTGTCCAAAGACAGCGATGGATGGTGAGGCCTCAGAACACAGACACACACGATCTGATCCCAGGTCAGATTAGGAACATACTAACCTCTCTCTGCTGCTCCCTATAGGTGGAAAGGGGACTATGGGGGAAAGTTGCAGCTATTTTTCCCTGCCAACTATGTTGAGGAAGTGTCCAACAATATCAAAGCTGAGTCACAGGATCAGGTAGGAGGAGTGATCAGTATTTTGCATGGTGTTACTGTATTACTGGTGTGGAGTCAGTCTGTCAATGACATTGTGCATTTGTGCTGTATATTTCTTGTGTGGTAAGAGTGTATTTTTAGAGATCTACAGTGTACACATTTGTCTCACAGGTCATGGAGGACAATCCTCTGGGGGATATGTGTAAAGGAGTTGTTGACATTTCCAAGTGTAACGTTGGTGAGTACAGTCATTCTGTTACATCTGTTTTACATGTTGTCCAAACACAGATAATCTATATCAGAAACATGCTATCTTCACATGATTAACACACTACATACCAAACCCCCAGTCCTTCCACACAGCACGTGCTCATTAGACCGACTGCTCTTAAAACATACCTCATATCAACGGTACACACAACTACACACAATTCCAAATGGATCGTTTTAGACCACGACACCGTACACTTGATAAATATACATGTAGACACAGTCTAGTCCTGTACCCAAACACAACACTGTATTATATATACAGTACATTACACATAATAAATATTTTACTTTCTCTTCCCCATGCTCCCTCCATCCCGCTCTCTTCTCAGTGAGATCGGCAAAGAATGGGAAGTCCCATGTCATGACACTTCAGATGAGTGATTACGACAGTAAGATTCATTTTGACTTTGCGGCAGAGTCACTGGAAGACCTGTTTGAGTGGTACCAGGTGGCCTGGGACATCACCCAGAGAGAGATCACCAAGCAGCACAACAAGCAGTTAGAGGCTAGTATCATGATATAATTCCATTTATGTGGTTCGAGCCCTGAATGCTGATTGGCTGACAGCCGTGGTATATCAGACCGTATACCACGGGTATGACAAAACATTTATTTTTACTGCTCTAATTACGTTGGTAACAAGTTTACAATAGCAATAAGGCACATCGGGGGTTTGTGGTATATGGCCAATATACCACGGCTAAGGGCTGTGTCCAGGCACTCCGCGATACGTCGTGCATAAGAACAGCCCTTAACTATGGTATATTGGCCATATACCACACCCCCTCGTGCCTTATTTCTTAAATAACCCAACGGCATATATACGTAAGAGGCTAGTATGATATCTTTATATCTACCATTCCAAAGCTGTATAGCCCAGCGTATATTGTGATGTCATGCTGAGAGGAAGCTGCTACACAGCCAGGGGGTACCAGGCGTCTTCAGTGATGTCATACTGATAAATCAAATCAAATTGTATTTTTCACATGCGCCGAATACAACAGGTGTAGACCTTACCGTGAAATGCTTACTTACAAGCCCTTAACCAACAATGCAGTTTTCAGAAAATAGAGTTAAGAAAATATTTACGAAATAAAATAACAATAATGAGGCTATATACAGGGGGTACCGGTACCGAGTCAATGTGCGGGGTCCAGATTAGGGACAGGAAGCTGTCTTCAGTGATGTCATGCTAACAGGAAGCTGTCTTCAGTGATGTCATGCTGACAGGAAGCTGTCTTCAGTCATGTCATGCTGACAGGAAGCTGCTGTGTGTTTTCTGTCCTCCAGATCAAGCAGCAGGAGGAGGTGGAGAAGAGTGAAGAGGTTGCCATGGAGATGTCTGACCTGGTGGTGTACTGCCAGCCTCGGAGCAAGGAGAAGGACCGCTTTGGTACGATCCCCAGCCCTACCACCCTTACCACCCACCTAAGGCATTCATCCTATGACATGCACTGCAATACACATTAGAGATTTCAAATGTGTGTTTTCAAATTAAATTCAATCCACCCTTTACTCACACTCATATTATTACTACCAGAATATGTCACCCTCCACCACAGTCAGATGTGGTCGACTCTCTCCTCTCAGTATTGTTCTGATCAAACTTAGTCTGCCCATTACCAATCATGCCCCCACAGTGAACTACTGCTACAAAGAGATCCGCTCCTTTGTGGAGAACAAGATCCCGGCCAAGAACAAAACTCCAGACTTCCTGAAGTACAACCGCAAGTCCCTGAGCCGCATCTACCCCAAGGGCCAACGTGTAGACTCATCAAACTACGACCCTTACCCTCTGTGGGCCTGTGGCTGCCACATGGTGGCGCTCAACTTCCAGACTGCAGGTTGGTTTGATGAGCATGTGTTAAAGATGGAGGGGGAATGAAAATATGTCCATGTGCCCAGTGGTGTAAAGTACTTAAGTAGTTTTTTTGGGTATCAGTACTTTACTTTACTATTTATATTTTTGACTACTTTTACTTTTACTTCACTACATTCCTTAAGAAAATAGTGTACTTTTTACTCCATACATTTCCCCTGATACCCAAAAGTACTCGTTACATTTTGAATGCTTAGCAGAAAATGTCCAGTTCACACACTTATCATCCCTACTGCCTCTGATCTGGCGGACTCACTAAACACAAATGCTTAATTTGTAAATGTTGTCTGAGTGTTGGAGTGTGCCCCTGGCTATCCGTAAATAAAAAAAATAAAAAATTGTGCCCACTGGTTTGCTTAATATAAGGAATTTGAAATGATTCACACTTTTACTTTTGATACTTAAGAGGTTTTTAAGTATATTTAAAACCAAATACTTTTCCTCAAGTAGTATTTTACTGGGTGGCTTTCACTTTTCACTCCTTTCCTATTAAGGTATCTTTACTTTTACTCAAGTTTGACAATTCAGTACTTTTTCCACATGCCCTTGGTAGAGCAAGACACTTAACATTTTAGGACAACTTATGTGCATACATTTTTATACTTTTTATGTACTGATCCCACAACCCAGGTGTTGCAAGAACCATGCTTTACCAACTGAGCTACACTAATTTGCAACAGGGACTCTACTACTATGGCTGATCTTGTCAAACAACACATTTCACTGCACCTATCCAGTGTATGTGACAACAAAAACATGTGTTCACAGAGATTAGGAAAGTGCTTGCTAGGTGTCCAAGTGATGTTCATGTTTGTTTATGTCCCCAGATAAGTATACTCAACTCAACAGTGCCCTCTTCAGCCTTAACGGACATACAGGCTACGTGCTACAGCCAGAGATGATGCGCTCAGACAGCTATGATCCACATCTGGAGAAGAGGAAAGTCAAGTTCACCCTTACTGTCAGGGTATGGCTCTGCTCATTGTCCAAATGTATTTATTTACACTGACATTTCCCTGCTAATCTTTCATATGGTAAACTGGTTACTGTTGAGCACTGATTTTGTTGTGCTGCCCCCTGTAGGTGATTGCTGCCAGACACCTTCCTAAGCCAGGCCGTAGCATTGCTAGCCCTTTTGTAGAGACAGAGCTGTGTGGACACACAGAAGATAACAAGTTTAAGACCGTCGTCTATCGTAAGGAGTGGGAGTGGATAGAATTCTTCCCACAATGCCGTCCAGCAAATTAAAGAAACTCAGCTTGTGTGTGTTGTTTTAAAGATGAAAGGATGTTGGTAATGGGGCTTATATTTGTTCAGGTGACAATGGGCTGAACCCGGTGTGGAAGGCTCCTCCAGAGCCGGTGACGTTCCCAGTCCATGAGCCAGAGCTTACCTTCCTGCGCTTTGTGGTGAATGAGGAGGACATGTTCTCAGACCCTAACTTCCTGGCTCAGGCTACCTTCCCTGTGAAGGGCATCCGCTCAGGTAGGACACACAACCACTAATATGTGGTGCATGAACCCTTAAGCCCCTCATTTACACACTTCTACACTGGTTCATCTTAGGGTACCGTTCTGTTCCTCTGAAAAATGGCTTCAATGAGAGCATAGAGCTGGCGTCTTTACTGGTCTACATCGATGTGCAGCAGGTGGAGGTGAGACACACTGCATGTTGACAGCCTTTGGTGTTAGTGGTGGTGCATCTGGATGGTGAGCCTGTGTCTGTCTGCCAATCAGAAAGCAGAGGAGGAGCTGTACTCGTCGTCCAACCAACTGCGGAGGCGGCAGGCTGAGATAAACAACGAGATCTTCCTGTACGACACCCACACCAGCCTGCAGCGTTCCGCCCCCCCACAGCTCCGTGATGACCTCATGAGAGAGTTCAGCACCAATGAGACACAGTTACAGAAGATCCAAGATACCTGCAAACAGAAGTAAGCCTGAGTTGTGCTCTATTCAAATCAACGTTTATTGGTTGCGTACACAGATTTGCATATGTTATCACAGGTGCAGCGAAATGCTTATATAAAAATAATAATAAAAATTGTGAACAGAAATGTCATGATGATAAATTAATTTGATCTTATCTGGTCCTAGGATAAAGGAAAAGAAAATCAACAACAGTAAATTTTATTCCTGAGGGCAGCTCATCCTGAGCCTGCGTGGTTGCATCCCAAACTTCAGTCTTACAAAGCCAAGGCCAACAGAGAGAAAATGTGTGATGTGTTTAACATTTGCATAATCTTGGGTGTTAATGGGTTATTAAGATGAACAGAGAAAGGTGCACTTAGCAGCATCATACTGATAATTTCTCTGAAGTTTTTGAAGAATACATTAAGTCATGTTACCAGTGTATTGTTCGTTTCTTTTTTGTTCTCAACAAATGCATTCTTTAACTACTGATATATTGTAGACATACAGGGCTATTTGCAGGTGAAACTGTTGCTTAGAGCACATTATGTTGCTTTGATAATCCTTCTGTTTATATTTTATTTTATGGTTCCTCTGCGTAATTTCAGTCAATAAAATATTACCTCTTCTGCTGACTATCTTCGCTTCATTTGATCAAATTAAACTATGGCATTTGAAAACAGTGAAACTTACACAGAACCTATAAATAACTATGCAGCACTCACATTTTAAACATATTCACAGACAGTTTATTTTGATTGAAATGATTTCACATCATAGTATTTTATTTTCTTGTAGAAGGTCTTGTATTTTTATTACAACAGCAACAGAGCAGTAGTAACCCAGCTGTAGAAGGTCTTGTATTTTTATTACAACAGCCACAGAGCAGTAGTAACCCAGCTGTAGAAGCAGATAACGCAGACAAGAGGAAATGAGGGGAACATTTGAGCTGCAAAAAATTACAGGAATCATGGGAAATCTAGTTTATGTCCATCACTGCGTTAGCAGGGGGGCTACAGCAGCAGGCGCCCCGCTGTCAACCACATTAAGACTCAAGCCGCGGGTCACAATTCAAATTAGAGAAATCTTTACAAATTCAGAAAAATGAGTACAGGTTGTAATATCACCTCTGAAAAGAGAGGAATGAGGAGAGAAGAGAGTGAGTTAGAGGAGACATAAACCAAAGCAAAGCACAGTGAGCTCCACAGGAAAACGATATAACAAATGGATTCGTTTTTGTCACAATTTCCTCTACAGTACTAAAACCCTCCACATTCAAACCTCTACGTCTCCCTCTTTAGCCAGCTGCAGATATACATTTGAACGTTAAAAACTAGAGGAACATCAGGGCTACAAAAAAATCCTCAGGTCAGGTTCCCACATACATACTATGTTCATATCATTACACACAGTATGTCACCAGTGTACAACCTGTACAGTAACCAGTACACTCACTGGCATACATACATACATACTATGTTCATATCATTACACAGTATTTTGTGCACAAGCTAATGTGTCCAGCAATACAAAGGTCTGTAATCACACACCAAGGTGATTAAATCGCTGGTTTATGACATGTACTGCTTATCATTGAGCTTCGATCAGAACATTGTGGTAACCCATGGACAAAGGGTGTAGGTTGACTTCAGAGCTAGTGATCTGACCCTTTTCATATTCAAATCTTTAAAATAAAGTTACAAAATAAAAAAACATCAGCTGATGCAACATGTACATGCCAAAAAAAAGTCAGGCGACAAATAAACTCTTGATTAAAGTGATCAAATCAAATTAACAGTTGACAAACAAATCATTAAAAGATACTAACCATGAAAACACGACAGATTACAGTGCACTTTGTGTGAAAATAAAAAGTTAATGACCACACGCACATGTCCTAAAGATGAAGGCAATGACAGCCTCCCTAACAGGGAGACTAAGAAGCACAGAGGGGAGGGAGACAGAAAATTATATACACGTGTGTGTGTGTGTATATATACATATATATATATATATATATACATACATATACATATATATATACACACACACACATACATACATTATACAGGAAGTGACAGCATGAGATCCTAAGCCAGACCAAAGATGCCCATACACAATGAAATTTAGTGCCAGTAACCGTAATGGCACTCAAAATAAACATAGCATTGAACTCTTATTGGACGGTGTCCAACTCTGTGTTCTTTAAGTTCTGCCAAAACTGAGCAGAATTCTAGAGAATTCTGAAAAAACAATAAGTGGATGGGACCAGAGTAGAGCAGTCAAAAGAACGATCTGATTGTGTAAGACACCCTGAAAGGGCACAGAGAAGGGACAGATTGATCAAAGCCACCTACAGCAGAAGAGAAGAGACACAGAGGACAACACTGTTCTGCTGTTTGTGTGGGCAAAGTCACCACATACCTGAATGCTGAAATAACATTCCTTGGTAACAATATGGCAAATCAATTCAAAACAGGTGGTTTTAAAAAATTGACTTGTCCACAGTATGCCCATGTAAACAGAAAGTTCTTAGGATTTCAAATAAAGATTGAATGCAAAACATTTTAACCGAGATACATGTACTACTTTCATGGGTGAGGATACTCCAAACAGTGCCCTCTCTCCATGCTTGATGGGGAGTAGAGAGAAATGTGGTTCTGTGAATGAATGATTAGCACGTTAGAATCCACCGTTATGTCACGTTTCAGACCATACTGATGTTTGAAGCAATAGTTTCTTTTTTGAAGTACAGTATGGCAAACAATTGTGAATTAAAATCTAGAGACTTTGGGCAGTTAATGTGCCCCTTTTTATCAGGGTGATCTACACACCATGCTGTTGCCTCTACAGAGCCTCTTCACTCCTGACATTGACAAAATATTTCTATCCCATTAAGAATGACCATGGCATGTATATCTACATCCACTAGCAAAAAGTGTCCAATATTCATCTCTATAAAAACATGCCTCATCATGCCAAAAAGGCAACATTGAGAGGTTGATGCAAGGTGCACAGGGCCTCTGTTGAAGACACAACATGGATTATGTTAAGTTGCCTAGAAAGTGAAAAAAAGGTATATGACAAAATGAGGGGAGGCAGAAAAACAGGGATATGAAGAGAGAAATCATAAATACAAGGCAGTCCCAGACCACCTACTGCACAACCATTCTATTAAATATGGGAGTTATGTACAAACATGTTTTCCTTTTAATGGTGTTGCAACCGCAGAGCAGAGCTCCTGAAATGTCTGCTTTTAAAATGTCAACAGGGAATATATATATATATAAATAAAACATACATACATACATACATAAACACAGTACCAGTCAAAAGTTGACACACCTACTCTTTCAAGGCTTTTTCTTTATTTTTACTATTTTCTACATTGTAGAATAATAGTGAAGACATCGAAACTATGTAGTATCCAAAAAAGTGTTAAACAAATCAAAATATGTTTTAGATTTTTGAAAGTAGACACCATTTGCCTTGACAGCTTTGCACACTCTTGGCATTCTCTCAATCAACTTCATGAGGTTGTCACCTGGAATGTATTTCAATTAACAGGTGTGCCTTGTTAGAAGTTAATTTGTGTAATTTCTTTCCTTCTTAATGCGTTTGAGCCAATCAGTTGTGTTGTGACAAGGTAGGTGTGGTATACAGAAGATAGACCAAGTCCATATTATGGCAAGTAAGCAAAGAGAAACGACAGTCCATCATTACTTTAAGACATGAAGGTCAGTCAATCCGTAAAATTTCAAGAACTTTAAAAGTTTCTTCAAGTGCAGTTGCAAAAACCATCAAGCGCTATGATGAAACTGGCTCTCATGAGGACCGCCACAGGAAAGGAAGACCCAGAGTTACCTCTGCTGCAGAGGACAAATTCATTAGAGTTACCAGCCACAGAAATTGCAGCCCAAATAAATGCATCACAGAGTTCAAGTAACAGACATCTCAACATCAACTGTTCAGAGGAGACTGCGTGAATCAGGCCTTCATGGTCAAATTGCTGCAAAGAAACCACTACTAAAGGACACCAATAAGAAGAAGAGACTTGCTTGGGCCAAGAAACACGAGCAACAGACATTAGACCGGTGGAAATCTGTCCCTTGGTCTGATGAGTCCATATTTGAGATTTGTGGCTGCAACTGCCGTGTCTTTGTTAGACGAAGAGTAGGTGAACAGATGATCTCCGCATGTGTGGTTCCCACCATGATGCATGGAGGAGGAGTTGCCAATGTGCTTTGCTGGTGACACTGTCAGTGATTTATTTAGAATTCAAGGCACACTTAACCAGCATGGCTACCACAGCATTCTGCAGCGATACCCCATCCCATCTGGTTTGCAGTTAGTGGGACTATCATTTGTTTTACAACAGGATAATGACCCAACTCACCTCCAGGCTGTGTAAGGGCTATTTGACCAAGAAGGAGAGTGATGGCAGTGCTGCATCAGATGACCTGGCCTCCACAATCACCCGGCCTGAACCCAATTGATATGGTTTGGGATGAGTTGGACTGCAGAGTGAACGAAAAGCAGCCAACTAATGCTCAGTATATGTGGGAATTCCTTTAAGACTGTTGGAAAAGAATTCCATGTGAAGCTGGTTGAGAGTGCCAAGATTGTGCAAAGCTGTCATCAAGGCAAAGGGTGGCTACTTTGAAGAAATCAAAAAAATATTTTGATAACACTTTTTTGGTTACTACATGATTCCATATGTGTTATTTCATCGTTTTTATGTCTTCACTATTATTCTACAATGTAGAAAATAGTAAAAATAAAGGAAAAGCCTTGAAAGAGTAGGTATGTCCAAACTTTTCCCTGGTACTGTGTGTGTATCCTTCATATATATATATATATATATATATATATATATATATATATATATATATATATATACAGAATATATGAAAGCAGAAATGTCTGGAAAAATACGTTCATTCAAGTTGATAAAAATTGATTGAGAGTGAACGTGTTATACAAGGCATTAGGCACAGTCTTGCAACTTTTATTTTTTTGAGGTAGCACCTCATTCCCAATGAAGGACTGGAAAGGCCCGACTCTGAACCTGAAAGAACCCAAACAAAACAACAAGACCAAAATGACAGTTGAATAGTCTTTTAAAGCTACATTTGGATTGACTAGAGGCAATATCAAAACAATGTACTGGAATGTGACCTGGTTATCCAGCCTTCATCAGACAAGGGTAGAATTGCTCCCAGTAAATGGAGGGAAGAGAGGTAATTTAAACTCAAAGGTCCTTAAAGAGAGCAGGAGAGGGAGAGGGGAGAAAGGGGCAGGATCCACCATTTGTTAACTTTGTTCTGTGTACATATGACACAACACAGAGGGAATCTATGACGAGTCTATTGAGGGCAAATAGGATGTGGACAGGGACTGAGTGAGCAACCACACATGAGAGAGAACGAGAGCAAGAGAGGGTCCCTTATGTCACAAGAAAGTGGGTCCTTGCATTTTGATGATGTCACTAAAAAGGAGGTCCTTGTATGTTGATTTCACAAGAAAGAACAGGTCCTTGTATTTTGATGATGTCACTAGAAAGATAGTAATTTTCCATGGACATGTTACTAGAGGTCGTGGCGTTTTGATGTCATCTCCAGATAAAAGTGTCCTCATCTAGAGATGGGAGAGGATCCTTTTATTGTTGATGTAAGAGAGGCTATGTGTTCCGATGATATCAGGTTATCCTCATGTTGGGATGATGTGGGAGTTGGTGTTCTAGTGATGTCATACAGGATGTGTTCACCAGGCCTCGGTGTAGCGGACATCCACCTCCTTCAGATTGGGGAGTTTTGCCTGACAGGGAAAGAAAGAAGATAAGAGACCAAAACAAATGTGATATTTGTTGATATACTAACATGTTCTTGTCAAGAGAGGGAATGACAGTTCATCTTACCTTTAAGTCATCATATGTGTCTGCTGTGAGCTTGGTGCTGTTCATGTTCAAACTGCACAGGCTCTTCATGGCTGAAAGAGACACGCATAAATAAGTCACCGTTCAGACACTGAGTCTACAAAATATTAGGAACAGCTTCCTAATATTGAGTTGCACCCCCCTTTTGCCCTCAGAACAGCCTCAATTTGTCGGAGCATGGACTCTACAAGGTGTTGAAACGTTCCACAGGGATGCTGGCCCATGTTGACTCCAGTGCTTCCCACAGTTGTGTTAAGTTGGGTATATGTCCTTTGGGTGGTGGACCATTCTTGATACACACGGGAAACTGTTGAGCGTGAAAAACCCAGCAGCATTACAGTTCTAGACAAAAACCGGTGTGCCTGGTACCTACTACCATACCCCGTTCAAAGGCACTTACATTTTTTGTCTTGCCCACCCACATTCTGAATGGCACACATACGCAATCCATGTCTCAATTGTCTCAAGGCCAAAAAAATCCTTCATTAACAGGTCTCCTCCCCTTCATCTACACTGACTGAAGTGAATTTAACAGTTGACGTCAATAAGGGATCATAGCTTTCACCTGGTCAGTTTATGTCATGTAAAGAGTAGGTGTTCCTAATGTTTTGTGCACTCAGTGTATATAGAGTTAGGATATTGTGTGGGAAGCCTGATCTATACTGAATGCATGAGGTTGTGTGGCAGGCCAGAAGTATATGGTATGCGAGAAGTATATAGTTAAATGATTGAGACGAGTTCTTACAGCTGAGGGACAGCAGGCCAGCATCGGTCACGGGTGTCTCACACAGATTCAACACCTGCAAACATGCCAAGTGTTCAGACAGCAACCGCAGTCCTGCATCTCCAAACTGAAGGAAAGACAATAACAGGAAGAAAGGAAGTCTTTCAAAGTCATGCAAAGTATTACTTATCCAATTCAAATAAAAACAAAATGTGTGTGTGTGTGTGTGTGTGTGTGTGTGTGTGTGTGTGTGTGTGTGTGTGTGTGTGTGTGTGTGTGTGTGTGTGTGTGTGTGTGTGTGTGTGTGTGTGTGTGTGTGTGTGTGTGTGTGTGTGTGTGTGTGTGTGTGTGTTTTAATACTAGTGTGCGTGCGTAGGGTGGTAAGTAGCCTAGCGGTTAGAGCGTTGGGCCAGTAACCGAAAGGTCGCTGGTTCGAATCATTGAGCAGACAAGGTAAAAAATCTGCCGATGTGTCCTTGAGCAAGGCACTTAACCCTAATTGCTCCTGAAAGTCGCTCTGGATAAGAGTGTCTGCTAAATGGCTAAAATATAAACTGAACAAAAATATAAACGGAACATGTAAAGTGTTTGTTCCATGTTGCTTGAGCTGAAATAAGATATGCACAAAAAGATTATTAAAAATATTTAAAAAAATACACAAATTTGTTTACATCCCTGTTAGTGACCATTTCTCCTTTGCCAAGATAATCCATCCACCTGACAGGTGTGGCATATCAAGAAGCTGATTTAACAGGATGACCATTACAAAGGTGCACCTTGTGCTGGTGACAATAAAAGGCCACTCCACTATACTATACTTACACATACAATGCCACAGATGTCTCAAATTGAGGGAGCGTGCAATTGGCATGCTGACTGCAGGAATGTCCACCAGAGCTTTTACCAGATAATTTAATGTTTATTTCTGTACCATAAGCCACCTCCAACATTGTTTTAGAGAATTTAGCAGCACGTCCAACCGGCCTCACAACTGCAGACCGCGTGTGATCACGCCAGCTCAGGACATCCACATCCGGCTTCTTTACCTGAGGGATCGTCTGAGACCAGCCATCCAGACAGCTGATGAAACTGTGGGTTTGCACAACCAAAATATTTCTGCACAAACTGTCAGAAACCATCTCAGGGAAGCTGATCTTGCGTGTTTGTCGTCCTCACTGACTGCAGTTCGACATCGTAACCGACTTCAGTGAGCAAATACTCACATTCGATGGTCACTGGCACGCTGGAAAAGTGTGCTCTTAACGGATGAATCCCGATTTTAACTGTACCGGGCGTGTATGGCGTCGTGTGGGTTATCAGTTTGCTGATGTCAACATAGTGCCCCATGGTGGCTGTGGGGTTATGATATGGGCAGGCACAAGCTACAGACAACAAACACAATTGCATTTTATTGATGGCAATTTGAATGCACAGATACCATGACAGGACCTGAGGCCCATTGTCGTGACATTCATCCGCCTGCCATCACCTTGTGTTTCAGCATGATAATACTCAGCCCCATGTCGCAAGGAACTGTACACAATTCCTGGAAGCTGAAAATGTCCCAGTTCTTCCATGGCCTGCATACTCACCAGACAGACATGTCACCCATTGAGCATGTTAGGGATGCTCTGGATCGACAGCGTGTTCCAGTTCCCACCAATATACAGCAACTTTGCACAGACATCGAAGAGGAGTGGGACAATATTCTACTGGCCACAATCAACAGTCTGATCAACCCGAAGGATTGCGAAGGAGATGTGTCGCACTGTATAAGGCAAATGGTGGTCACACCAGATACTGACTGGTTTTCTGATCCACGCCCCTACATTTAAAAAAAAGGTATCTGTGACCAACAGATGCATATCTGTATTCCCAGTCATGTGAAATCCATAGATTAGGGTCTAATTAATTTATTTCAATTGATTGATTTCCTTGTATGAACTGCAACTCAGTAAAATCTTTGAAATTATTGTTGCAGTTTATATTTTTGTTCAATGTACGTGTGTGTGAATATTTACGCGTGTGAGTGTGTGTTCTGACCTGGGTGGACCACAGGTTGAGCTGTTTGAGGGAGGGCAGCTTGATGAGCTGTTCAGCACAGGCACTGGTGACGTTGGTAAAGGCAAGACTCAGGTTCTCCAGGTTCCCAAAGGAGCCAGAGCTCAGTAGCCTTGCAAGGTCTGCATCCTACAGAGAGACAGAAAGACATGGTTGGATACAGAGGCAGCGAGAGACATAATAAAGCTGTTTGAGCTTAATTGAGACGGAGGGTCTGGGAGAGACATGAAGAAAAAAGAAAACAAATCCTACCAAATTTGAACATTTAGTTAATCATATGTTCATATGAAAGAAAAACAAAGAACCTTTAAAGGAATGGGAGTAGCATAATAAAAGCCAATCTCACCGTAGACTTGGAGGGCAGAGTAAGTCGGGTTGGGCCCCCTTTTCTTTGCTGAGGGAGAAAGGGAAACAAAAATGTTGACTGATTACAGCAGGCATTGCAGTTCCTCATTCAGACAGCAGGTGGTGTCTGTGAACAATGTGCCACCGATGAAATATATGAGGTCTTTTAAATTAGATAAAGGGTTAATATTTCCATGAAGAAACAACAGAGAAAGATTAGGTAACACAGAAGAATGAATAGATATCTCTAGCTGTGTCGACAGTGTAGAGTAGTAACTGTTTTAACGGAGCAGATACTACAGCTGTCCTCTGATGAACCAGATATCTAGTTCATTTTGCGGAAACATTGCAGTATAATTGTGAACGCGGTGCGAGGTTGAGTGTGTGGTGTTTGAGCCTTTGTTGGTTTACAGTAGTAACTCACCAGCTCTTTGAGCTCCCTCTGCCTGTCACACAGCTGCTCGTACATGTGAAGGCCCACCGGAGTGCTCTCCAGGGTGGAGATGATCTGCAGCTGGGTGTCCTTGTTCTCGATGATGTTGTACTCCAGCATCAGGCACAGGATCTGAAACACACACACTTGGGTCACTTCTGCTTCCTGTACACTTACACCTCTCTGCCACACACACTAATAAAAACATGTCAGCTCTGTGCTACGGGTGCACACACACACCTCAACCATGGTCTGGTTCCCACGCAGAGCCAGGAGCATGCAGGGTCCGAGCTTGTTTTCAGCCAGGGACAGGAGAAACTTCTTCGTTTTGTAGCAGGAACCCATAAGGATGTGGACCTGGAGGAGAGAATCAAAGGTCAAGTCCAGCCAATTAAAACAGGTGGCATGAGGGTTAGGATTATTAGGGTAAGAAAACCAAACACTCACCATGCTGGCAAAGAGCTCCCCATCATCATCACAAGCCACACCCCCTGGACTGTAGAGCTGGAACCAACCGTCCTTTCCAGAGCGCACACTGAGCAGACAGGAGTGGACCTGCAACAAGCACACAACCATGAGTACCACACACCCCAACCTAGCACTGAACAAGTGTGAAACAGTGATTAATAAAGCCACACTCACCTCCTGTCTGGGGTCTTCTGCAAACCTCTGAATAACATATTTCAGCTCTCTGTTCAAACAAACAGACAGGTCAGGCACAATCCTCAAGCTTTCCTTACCGATTCATCTGGACGGTAACTGAAATGTAACATTCGTTAACTAAACGTCATGGCTGTAGATACTTACTTTGTGAATTTGGCGTGTGCAAGGGCCCTAAAGAGGAGAGAGGATAAACATTAAAACATGTAATACACTAATCATGATTAAATGGAAAACAACACATTTAAACACTTCTACCATGTTTACACTCAAACATGCAGTAAGGTGTTGAACAGATAGCAGCTGGATTGCATAGGAAATACAGCCCGTTTTGTTGTTGGTTTGAACGTATCTTCAAAACACACAAATACATGTCCATGTGAAGCTCTTAGCTTAGCTCTTAGTGTGGGGGTTCTGTCTGACTCATTCATTCTGGGAGTTGTGTCGGAGTGTTTTGCCCTTTCTAACGACGCCTGAATGCTTAGATTAGGCTCTGGTGCGCAGGTGAGCAGCAGGTGAGTCTCCCGGCTGTGACAACAACAGTCCTCTTTAGGTGACTGGTAATGAGGGCCCGGGCTGAGGAGCCAATTACAGCAGCAAGCCCGCAGCCCATCCCATCCCCCAGCAGGGCCCCTCAGCAGCACACCCACGTCAGTACCAATCCCAGGATCCTACACCTCAGAGAGAGGCCCTCACCCACAGTCCCAGCCGTAGGTGAGGGCGAACTTATGGGCGATTCACAATATATACTGTGTATAATTTTTATCTAAATTATTTTTTTTGTACAATTCAGGGGCATCAGTTGGGTATGGCAATCGCCATACCCTAGCTCAAGACCAAAAATGTAAAAGTAGGCTATAAAAAAAAGTAGGCTATAAAAAAAGTTGACTAAAATCATTCCAATCACAATTAAAATGCAACGGCAGTTAAGCGTATTGTGTAGCTGCCTTTAGTACCATGCGGAGTGTCGCTCTGAGAAGCTGCTAGCCTGCATGCTTTTCTCTCACTAAGAAAGTAGAAAGCAGAAACTGTGTCAGACAGTTTGCTTTGCCGGTCTGCCGTTAAGGCAGTGCGCCGATGGCTCTGAATTTAATGCCGGCATTTGAACTAGGCCTTGTAAGTCTCATGGCCAGCTGTTTTATTCACCGGTTACTGTCACATTGATGTTAACATAGGCGGCGTATCCAATAGGCTCGGGGAAGATGAGCTTCACCGAAAGTAAACAAAATTTGCTATATAAAATTACTTGTGCATATACAGAAAAATACAATGAAAAATACTACACCAGAGAGCCTGATTTGGCCAAAGAAGATCATTAGCTTGTTTTAAAAATTAGCCTACCAAATAGCTGATTGTTGTGTTGCAGTGGTCAGTGGAAAACAGTTAAATAGGCCTAGGCAAATCACAATATTTAAAAATACAATTGTAGGAAAAACAGCTTAGAAAGCAATGGCTATTAATGAAATGAGAAAACAAAGAAAATACTAAATCTGTCTCTAGTTATCAAAATTCTCAACTCCCAATTAAGCAAACAGTAGCCTATCTTATTGGAACCAGCGGAGAGCATCGGCCGATATCCCTGACCTCAACAAACACCTTTGGGATGAATTGTGACGCCTACTGCGAACCAGATCTAATCGGCCAATATCAGCGCCCGACCTCACTAATGCTTGTGTCTGAATGGAAGCAAGTCCCCGCAGCAATGTTCCAACATCTAGTGGAAAGCCTTTCCAGAAGAGTGGAGGCTGTTATAGCAGTAAAGGGGGGACCAACTTCATATTAATGCCCAGGATTTTGGTATGAGATATTCAACGAGCTGGTGTCATACTTTTGGCCATGTAGTGTATGTAACGTTATATTGGTTGCAAGAATTCTGTATAATAATTTAAATTAAACTGGGTATCAGTTCATTAACCATGTGCAATGGAGTCGGTACATCGAAAATCTCTTCCCAACTATTTTGGCATCTGTATGGCACAGCTGTCAATTTTTGGGTCCTTAAATTAAACAGGTATACTTTTTTTATTCATTACAATTTTCTTCAACCAATTATGGTCTTTAATGCTGGGCCAACCGACAAGTTCCTTACTTTCTCCCCCTTCCACTTGCCTCTTCCATTTTTGCAGAAATGCTGCAATTAGTTGGTTGTAATTTTGGAAAGAGCAGACATGTACATTTTCTTTTGCTAGCTGCATGTGTGATACAACTCCACCAGTTATCATTATGATATCATTTACAAAGATTATACTTTTCATTTTATTTTTATCAATTAGTATATTTGAGGTTAACCATAATATTTGTTGTAATATTTGTTCTGTATTTTCTGGTTAAACTGAAATTGCAACCAACTTTGTTTTAAAAATAGCGATATTTTGGAGATGATTTCATTTTCAAATAACTGAAAGTGAGAGGTTGTAATCTGAATGAAGGGGAAAAGGCCATGGTTGAACACGGGGTCAGCAATTCTTATTAATCTGCTAGAGAACCAGTTTGGATTTAAGTATAGCTTCTGTATGACTGAAGAATTTAGTGAGAGGTCTAATGCTTTAAGGGCAGTATACTTACTCTTTGGGGAAGGGGATGGGCTGCAGCAGGCTGGCCAGGGCTGGTCTCCAGTCATCGTAGTCAGACCTGAATAGTTGGAGAGAGAAAGTGAATGATAGAAAGAGGTACACAATAGAAAGGGGTACACAGAATGAGAGCAGAGGGCTGGTCACCAAGGGAATCACAAGAGGTAACCTGAGCATAGTCCCATGATGCCAAAAAATCCATCAATTCAAATGGTACGAGGATCAGATTCCTGTCTGTTAAGTAACAGTGTCATTGTTACAGACACACTATTTAGTTCATTCCCCCTATTCCCACAGACATAATATAACATCTTGCTCGACAGCGTCACATCCATGTCATCCATCCATTCAGAGAGACACACTAAGCAGCACTCCCTCCTTTTGAATTATTCCCCAGTAGGACAGAGGCAGCAGCTGTGTCCAGCTGCTCAGCACAGCCCACACAGATAGCACCACATATGAATTCTTGTTTACACTTAGGGCTTTTTCACAAAATGTTGTTTGCGTCCTCGTACGGGCAGGGCCTATGCATTTTCTTTGGGCCTGTATACATGTCTATTAATTAAATACATTATCGGGATCAAAAAATGCTTTCAGTGTCAATTTAAAAGACTAAACGAGATAAAGTATGTAGGGAAGATTATGGGCCTACAATACCAGTCAAAAGTTTGGACACAGCTACTCATTCCATGTTTTTTTGGGCTCCCGAGTGGCGCAGTGGTCTAAGGCACTACATCTCAGTGCTAGAGACTTCATTACAGACACCCTGGTTCGAATCCAGGCTGTATCACAACCGGCCGTAATTGGGAGTCCCATAGGGTGGCACACAATTGCTGTAACACAAAATGTCAAGTAAGTCAAGGGGTATGAATACTTTCTAAAGGGACGGTACTAGAGGTCGACCGATTAATTAGGGCCGATATCAAGTTTTCATAACAATCGGAAATCGGTATTTTTGGACACCGATTTGGAAGATTATTTATTTATTGTTTTAATTTTTTACACCTTTATTTAATCTTTATTTAACTAGGCAAGTCAGTTAAGAACACATTCTTATTTTCAATGACGGCCTAGGAACGGTGGGTTAACTGCCTCGTTCAGGGGCAGAACGACAGACTTTTACCTTGTCAGCTCGGGGGATTCAATCTTGCAACCTTACAGTTAACTA
Source organism: Salvelinus alpinus (assembly GCF_045679555.1). NCBI lineage: Eukaryota > Metazoa > Chordata > Actinopteri > Salmoniformes > Salmonidae > Salvelinus > Salvelinus alpinus. The sequence goes on from NC_092100.1 coordinate 26,075,226, forward strand.
GTCCAACGCTCTAATCACCTGATTACATTGCACTCCACGAGGAGCCTCCCTGTTACGCGAATGCAGTAGGAGCCAAGGTAAGTTGCTAGCTAGCATTAAACTTATCTTATAAAAAACAATCAATCAATCAATCAATCATAATCACTAGTTAACTACACATGGTTGATGATATTACTAGTTTATCTAGCGTGTCCTGCGTTGCATATAATCGAAGCGGTGCGTATCGTTGATCCAATGTGTACCTAACCATAAACATAAATGCCTTTCTTAAAATCAATACACAGAAGTATATATTTTTAAACCTGCATATTTAGCTAAAAGAAATCCAGGTTAACAGGCAATATTAACCAGGTGAAATTGTGTCACTTCTCTTGCGTTCATTGCACGCAGAGTCAGTGTATAATGAACAGTTTGGGCCGCCTAATTTGCCAGAATTTTACGGAATCATGACATAACATTGAAGGTTGTGCAATGTAACAGGAATATTTAAACTTCTGGATGCCACCCGTTAGATAAAATACAGAACGGTTCCGTATTTCACTGAAAGAATAAACGTCTTGTTTTCGAGATGATAGTTTCCGGATTCGACCATATTAATGACCTAAGACTCGTATTTCTGTGTGTTATTATGTTATAATTAAGTCTATGATTTGATAGAGCAGTCTGACTGAGCGGTGGTAGGCAGCAGCAGGCTCGTAAGCATTCATTCAAACAGCACTTTCCTGCGTTTTGCCAGAAGCTCTTCGCTGTGTTTCAAGCCTATCAACTCCCGAGATTAGGCTGGTGTAACCGATGTGAAATGGCTAGCTAGTTAGCGGGGTGCGCGCTAATAGCGTTTCAAACGTCACTCGCTCTGAGACTTGGAGTCGTTATTCCCCTTGCTCTGCATGGGTAACGCTGCTTCGAGGGTGGCTGTTGTTGTTGTGTTCCTGGTTCGAGCCCAGGTAGGAGCGAGGAGAGGGATGGAAGCTATACTGTTACACTGGCAATACTACAGTGCCTATAAGAACATCCAATAGTAAAGGGTTAATGAAATACAAATGGTATAGAGAGAAATAGTCCTATAATTCCTATAATAACTACAACCTAAAACTTCTTACCTGGGAATATTGAAGACTCATGTTAAAAGGAACCACCAGCTTTCATATGTTCTCATGTTCTGAGCAAGGAACTTAAACGTTAGCTTTCTTACATGGCACATATTGCACTTTTACTTTCTTCTCCAACACTTTGTTTTTGCATTATTTAAACCAAATTGAACATGTTTCATTATTTATTTGAGGCTAAATTGATTTTATTGATGTATTATATTAAGTGTTGATTCAGTATTGTTGTAATTGTCATTATTACAAATAAATAAAAAATAAAAAATAGGCAGATTAATCGGTATCGGCTTTTTTGGTCCTCCAATAATCGGTATCGGCTTTGAAAAATCATAATCGGTCGACCTCTAGACTGTACATAGAGTTGCAGGAAATCAGCTTTAAAACTGCAAAAATGTCTCAGCTCCTTGGAGAAATGTGTACAATTGCAGGAAAATGGTCTGCGAGTCTTAAGTGCCTTCTGGAAGGTTCTCCCATCTCTTCAGAGGAACTCTAGAGCTCTGTCAGAGTGACCATCGGGTTCTTGGTCACCTCCCTGACCAAGGCCCTTCTCCCCCAAATGCTCAGTTTGGCCGGGCGGACAGCTCTAGTAAGAGTCTGGTTCCAAATTTCTTCTATTTAAGAATGATGGGGGCCACTGTGTTCCTAGGGACCTTCAATGCTGCAGAAATGTTTTGGTACCCTTCTCCAGATCTCTGCCTCTACACAAACCTGTCTCTGAGCTCTATGGACAATTCCTTCGACCTCATGGCCTGTTTTTTGCTCTGACATGCACTGTCAACTGTGGGACCATATATAGACAGGTGTGTGCCTTTCCAAATCATGTCCAATCAATTGAATGTACCTGATGTGGACTCCAATCAAGTTGTAAAAACATCTCAAGGATGATCAATGGAAACAGGATGCAATGGAGCTCAATTTCGAGTCGTATAGCAAAAGGTTTGAATACTTATGTAAATAAGGTATTTCTGCTTTTTATTTTTTAATACATTTGCCAAAAATTCTAAAAACCTGCTTTCAGTTTGTCATTATGGGTTATTGTGTGTAGATTGCTGAGGATTGTATTGTTTAATCCATTTTAGAATAAGGCTGTAACGTAACAAAATGTGGAAAAAGTCAAGGGGTCTGAATATTTTCCGAAGGCACTGTAGGCCTATCAGACTGGCCTACCATAAAAGACAATGGAGAAAATGCATCTCATAACATTTTAACATGGAAATAGATGTTCTACCATTCAACCTACAGTAGCAGCCAATGTGTGCTGTTCAATGTAGGCCTACATTCCATGAGACTTAAGAAAAAAACATGTAGGGATTGACATTAAAGGTTAACCTTTTGTCAATAGGGGGTGCTGTTAGCACTTTTATTTTTTTGACATTGCCAAATTAAACTGCCTAGTAGTCAATTCTTGCTCGTACAATATGCATATTATTGTTATTATTGGATAGAAAACACTCTCTAGTTTCTATAACCGTTGGAATTATGTCTCTGAGTGGAACAGAACTCTATCTACAGCACTTTTCCTGACAGGGAGTGAGATTTCAGAAATCTTGGCCTCTGGTCCCAGGTCAGTTTTAATGTCCCTGTGAATGCTATGAGGATACAAACACTGCCTACACCTTCCTCTAGATGTCAGTAAGTGGTGACAATTTGAATGGAGTCGATTGCGCAATCAGGGCCTGTATAAAACACCATAGACCGGAAGTAGCTTTCCTTTGGACCCTGCGCTCGACGCAAGAAGGACGTTGGACCGACCTCTTTCCAAGCCTTGGTTTAGCCAGTAATATATCGCCGGTCATGTTTTTACTTGTTATAGGTGTTAAAAACATCATAAGGTAGTTAATTTAAACCGTTTTATAGCAATTTATATCCGTTTAGTGCGATTTTGAGGCATTTATTTGTGACGCCCTTCCATGAGCTGGGCACGTTTCCTGTACATACCGAACGTTATTGGCCATTTCGACGGGACAAGAGGACATCTTTCGACCAAAAGACGATTAGACCGGAGAAAGGATACATTGCCCAAGATTCTGATGGAAGAACAGCTCATAGTAAGAACTATTTATGATGATAAATCGCTGTTCTGTTGAAAAATTTTAAATGCATATATCGCCATTTTGTTATGTGTAGCTTCGCTTTGGCGGACCCGGTATTGCACAGTAAGGATAATTTTAGAAATGTAAGTCAGCGATTGCATTAAGAACTAATTTGTCTTTCGATTCCTGTCAACCCTGTATTTTTTAGTCAAGTTTATGATTAGCTATCGATTAGACTAGATCACTCTCAAAGATAGCGCCCGACATTTTCAGGCCAGTTTTGCTACTATTCTCATTGTATAACCACGTTTTTTTGTGGCTAAATATGCACATTTTCGAACAAACTCTATATGTATGTTGTAATATGATGTTACAGGAGTGTCATCGGAAGAATTCTGAGAAGGTTAGTGAAAAAATTAATATATTTTGGTGATCATAACGTTATCGCTCCCGTTGCCTTGAATTCATGCTGGGGTAACGTTTGCACATGTGGTATGCTAATATAACGATTTATTGTGTTTTCGCTGTAAAACGCTTAGAAAATCTGAAATATTGTCTGAATTCACAAGATCTGTGTCTTTCCATTGCTATGCTTTGTCTATTTTTATGAAATGTTTTATGATGAGTAAATTGGTAATACACGTTGCTCTCTGTATTTATTCTAGTCGAGTTGTGATGGTGGGTGCAATTGTAAACTATGATTTCTACCTGAAATATGCACATTTTTCTAACAAAACCTATCCTATACAATAAATATGTTATCAGACTGTCATCTGATGAGGTTTTTTCTTGGTTAGTGGCTATCAATATCTTTATTTGGCCGAATTGGTGATAGCTACTGGTGGAGAGAAAAAATGGTGGACAAAGAAAAATGGTGTCTTTTGCTAACGTGGTTAGCTAATAGATTTACATATTGTGTCTTCCCTGTAAAACATTTTAAAAATCAGAAATGGTGGCTAGATTCACAAGAAGTGTATCTTTCATCTGGTGTCTTGGACTTGTGATTTAATGATATTTAGATGCTACAATTTACTTGTGACGCTATGCTAGCTATGCTAGTCAGTGGGGGGGGGGGGGTGCTCCCGGATCCGGGTTTCTGAGGCAGTAAAAGTTAACCTGTTTATCCACTTGTCCTTCAGAAAAATGAGGTGACTGAAAATGTTGTGTTGTTTGATGCAAGAAACCAGTTTACAAAATAAAATGAATTATTCCCATAAAATTATTACAGCGAATCAGACACATTATGCTACACTCTGCCTTTTGGCTACTTAGCTTATTCAAGCCTGTCTCAAAATACAACACTGCCCCTTTAAGACAGAAACAATGCTCTTTACTAGATATCTTTGAAAAGCGAGTCAGGTAATGTACACGTTTTGTGCTCTTGTAGGAAGCAATCACTCCCCCATTGCTGACTAGAAATTAGCCATAACTGGGCTAATAACTAACTTACTAGGAAAGAATATGAAGAAATGTACAAACCTGGCTACATGCAGCTCTTGCTTTGATCTCAAAACAAGTGCATCTACTCGCCACCAGTCATGCTGTAAACACAGTCCAGCTCAAAGTGAATGGCACAGATCCATATATGGCAATGTTCTATTTGCTTATAGGGATACTGCAGCTCTGAATGGTTATGGCGCACCAGTCTGTGTAGATTATAAGCCTGATTAGTGCCTGTCAATGCAATAGAATCCTACTCCAATGCACTCTGCCGACAAGAAAATATCTTGCATAGTTCGTTTTGTTTCGATATGTTGCATTGAAAGTGTCTAATATTGAGTTGATTCGATCACAATTCACACATTAGAGGGAAATGTTGATAGTGTTAACTAAAGGGGAAAACTAGAAAGATGAGAAGTTCAATCTCGCACTTCTCTGCGCGGCCTGATACTTCTGCGTGGCAGTCCTGGGGGAGCTGCATGCCCGCGCGCAGCTTAGAGGGAACATTGGCACCAACCTTCATATTACTTCCGCTTTGTAACATGTGTGAGGAAACTGTGACATGCAGCCAACAAAGGAGACATGACTCTGTATCAGATGCGCTCATAAATGCACACCGCTACACACAAAACGTTTAAGAGATATCAAGTTACGATATTGCGTGCATTTAATCAAATGCTTGCAGTCAAACAACCGATAATACTGCGCACCTCTGATTATTTTCCTGTGTTTCGACCAGACTGCGTTTTCACCTGCAGCAAACTGCACCACGGTATGAATGGAATTGGACCGAGACCACCCTATTTGAACAAACCACAGTGTGTTGTCACCCGAGTGCAGATTGTGTTCTGTCCAAACAAACCGAATGTAGTGGGTAAATGTTCCAGAGTAAGAAAAAAACCCTGCTTAAAACAAACTTGGTGTGAAAGCCCCCTTAGACACACACAGACATAGTAAGGTAGGCAATAAGGGAGAGGGATTACAGGGCCGGGACGATACTCGTTAGTATCAGGCAAGGAAACAAAACATGAAGCAGATTTAACTTCTTTAGGAAAACAGCCCTGATGTTGGAAACAAACATTATGCTGTCATCCAGAGTCACATGTATTTCTTTTCCAAGCTATAGCACAATATTTTACATACAGCAGGTTTTTAAAGGACCAAAGAGTTTGTTCTGCTTTGTGTTTTCATTTTTTCCAAGGAAAAAGTATTGCGATACTGGTATCGTCACAGCCCTAAGTAACAGTAGTGGTAACTCACAGCATTTTGAGGATGAGTGCGAAGCAGCCCAACACGCGGTCGGCCTGGGCAGGCAGCTGGATTGACAGGGCGTTGAGGGCGGGGCTGACCAGCAGACAGTCGATCAGGTTGGGCTCACTGTCGCTTCCCGCTGGGCCCTTCCGCCTGGCGTTGGCAGTGTTGTTGTTGCGTTCCAACTCCACCAGGATCTCACTGGAGTTGACGATGGAGGGCGGGGGAGAGAGGGGCAGTGTGGGGGGAGGGGAGAGGGGAGCTGAGGGGGGAGGGGAGAGGGGCAGCAGGGCCGTTGGTGGAGGTGTGGGGGGCTCTGGGCGCAGCAGGCGGAGTGGCAGGGGGGGTTTACGCTCATTCTGTTGCTGGCAGCCGTTCCTGATCTCCTTCAGACTTGGGGAGTTGTCCCGGCTAGACAGCGAGAGAGTGGGCAAGAGGAGAGAGCGATATTGATGGAGAGGGGGCAATATTGTGTAAGAGAGGAATGGAGAAAGTCACTGTATCACACATTGAATAATAATTTCAAGACTACAACATTGAGGTCCATAGTAAGAATACATGTCATTCTGTTGGGGTTGTATGTCTCTGTTACAACCCCTGTGTACTTAGAGGGAGAGTGAGGAGAGATATGTATCCGAGCGATGATTCTCTGGGGTGACAATGTCACGGAAATTTAGCAAATGTCCTCTCACGGGGGCTGAGGACCCAGTGGCTCAGGGTGATGATGTTATGATAACCAATTAGATGACTCATTACTCAAGTCAACATCTAATTTAAAATGTTTAAAGGAGAGGAGAATAGCCTATGCTAACCTGGGAGGTTTATTTGGCCATTAAGTCTAGTCTGTGTGGTGGTTCTACAGAACACTACAGTAACAGTACATCACTCACCTGTTGATTAACTCCTCGTAGCAGGAGTAGATGGCAGCCAGGCACACTGCCACCAGGTTGGGCAGGACGCGGGGGTGAGGGCATTGCCCGGAGGGACCATGCATGCTGAAACACAGCCACACACACAATTAGCATTCAATACCCTAAACACCCTCCATCGAACGTGGAGAAAACACAAAATAAACAAGGGGGGGTACTGTTGATATATCTAGGTCCTGAGTTTTGGGTTGGTGGAGAAAATTACAGTCCTAAAAACATGTCGTCACTGACTCACCTGTGAATGAATTTCTTCACGACCTCCATCCCAGCATTGAGCTCATTTAGAGCTAAGATGTACTCTTGAGTGAAGAGACGCAGTCTGGGGCATTTCCCAAAGTCCTGACAGAGAGAGGAGGCAGAGAAATAAACATGGGGATAGAGAGGACAAGAGGAAGTACAGTGAGCTTTGACTTACTCCAATATATGACCACAGAAGAAAACAGACATAAACAAACTGAGCGTGACCCTTGACAGGAAATAAGATGGAAAACTCAGCTCACCATGTTGTGTTTGAGGATTCTCTGGACCACAGGGGTGAACACTTCAATCACAACCATCGACCGCGGACGCTCCCGACAGTGCTGCACAAACACACAAACACCATTTAACAGTAGCTAGATTTCCATCCAATTTGCGACAGATTTTCATGTGAATATCTAAAATCCTCATAAACAAAATATGCACATTTTCCCACCAGTGGTGGGAGTTCATTATAAGTTTTAATCTATAGCCTAATAAACTGCATGGTTTCCCAAGTCGTACTGGAAGGACCACACACCATATCATCGCGTGACTCCAATTTTACTTCGATATGATGGTTATTATATCAATATTTGCACATAAAGGCGTTTTGACCGCCATTTTTCACGTAATTGATTTTACTGGCATAAAAAGATCACACCATGTCAAACTAACAAATGATCTGTCGGCATTTATAAAATTGCACCGAAACGCCGTTTCCATCTCAGCCGTCTAAATGTTTTATTAACTAGGCCCGGAAAAACTAACTGTGCTGTTAATGATAGCCATGGTTGTAAAGAGTTTAAATCTTCTGCTCAACAATGGCCCTAGGGTGAGGGACGTCACTGTGCTTGCTTCCTCAAGTCCTACCGGGCCTAGATCTCGGATCCTCTGTCTCGCAAAAACACACAAGACCGCCCTCTTGACAACGCCTAAAGGCCTCTACACACTTCATGCAAACTACGCTCCGTCGCTCTGTTTGCATAGGGTGTGGGGCCCTTCAGCCAGCTACGCCCCCGAAAAGCTACCAATTATATGGGGCGGGTGGAGGCATTTCAAGCTGAGGAGTGAGATTACCACTAGCACTAACTAAGGGCCAAGACAGTTAACTTCTTTGTGATAGGGGGCAGCATTTTCACTTTTGGATGAATTGCGTGCCCATAGTGAACTGCCTCCTACTCTGTCCCAGATGCTAATATATGCATATTATTATTACTATTGGATATAAAACACTCTTAAGTTTCTAAAACTGTTTGAATGATGTCTGTGAGTATAACAGAACTCATATGGCAGGCAAAAACCTGAGAAAAATCCAAACAGGAAGTGAGAATTCTGAGACTGGTCAATGTTCAACTCATCGCCTATTCAATTCCCTGTAAGATATGGATCTGTTTGCACTTCCTACACCTTCCACTAGATGTCAACAGTCTGTAGAATGTGGAATGAAGCCTCTAGTGTGATGTGGGGCCGGATGAGAGGTGTTTCAGTCATTGGTCTGGCAGAATGCCAGTTCCTGGTCACGCACGTTCCAAATGATATCGTCTTGCTTTCCATAACTTCTAGAGACACAAAGGAATTCTCCGGTTGGTACATTATTGGATAGTTATGATAACAACATCCCGAAGATTGATTCTCTACTTAGTTTGACCAGTTTATTCGACCTGTTATATAACTTTTTTAAGTTTTCGTCCAAGTTCGCCTGCATCTGCGCGAGCGTTTGGACATGTGCACTAAACATGCTAGCAAAAGTAGCTACTTAGACATAAGTAATGGACATTATCGAACAAAACAACGATTTATTGTGGAACTAGGATTCCTGGGAGTGAATTCTGATGAAGATCATCAAAGGTAAGGGAATATTTATGATGTAATTTCGTATTTCTGTTGACTCCAACATGGTGGAGAAATGTTGTTATTTTTGAGCGCCGTCTCAGATTATTGCATGGTGTGCTTTTTACGTAAAGTTTTTTGGAAATCTGACACAGCGGTTGCATTAAGAACAAGTGTATCTTTAATTCTATGTAAAACATGTATCTTTCATCAAAGTTTATGATGAGTATTTATGTTATTTGACATGGCTCTCTGCAATTTCTCCGGATATTTTGGAGGCATTTCTGAACATGGCGCCAATGTAAACCGAGATTTGTGGATATAAATATGCACATTATCGAACAAAACATAAATGTATTGTGTAACATGATGTCCTATGAGTGTCATCTGATGAAGATCATCAAAGGTTAGTGATTAATTTTATCTCTATTTCTGCTTTTTGTGACTACTATCTTTTGCTGGGAAAATGGCTGTGTTTTTCTGTGGCTATGTACTGAGCTAACATAATCGTTTGGTGTGCTTTCGCCGTAAATCCTTTTTGAAATCAGACATGTTGGCTGGATTCACAACATGTGTAGCTTTAATTTGGTGTCTTTCATGTGTGATTTCATGTGTGATTGATTTTTATAGTCATATATTTGAATTTGGCACGCTACATTTTTTCTGGCTTTTGGCCAAGTGGGACGCTACCGTCCCACATATCCCAGAGAAGTTAAGAGATATGATTTTGACAAGAGGTTGAGGTGAAATGTTTGGGCCCCATCTTTACCTTGCAGAAGAACTCACACAGGTCCGGTGGAGGGTGGTTCTTTTCCAGGAGAGGAGCGATGGCCTAGGGACACACAGAGATACCAGAGACAGGACTGATCAATACAACTTCACAATTTCCCCAGCCATGCTATCTTGTATTTACAATGGCCCCTTGCCAGCAACCTGTCATGGTCCAATAAACTCTGCTATCCTAGTCTAATTCCCAAGAGTTACTGCAGAAGTCAACCTAAAAGTACACAGCTGTCCCTATTATCCTCTAGGGCTGTATTATCTTAGCTCTCAATACGCCTCAAGACAGGTAAATGAGGTGAGCAGCTGTTCGTATGCAACAAGTGTAGATTTAACTGTACCTCGTGTGCTGCAACAGTTTAATAATGCAATCATCCCATGACTCTAGTGGCCAGGGTCCATGGGGTATGGACACAAACACATCCAGATGAATACACCATTACACTGTAACAATAGTAAGTGGGCATAATCTGACAGCATCCACACGAACACCAGTGGGTGACGCTGCTACGGAGTAGCTGTCCATCATCAAAGCTGCTATCCAGGGGCCTATTGCTAACCTGCTCCACACGCCTTCTGAGCTGCAATAATAGGCAAAATAAATGTGCAGTCTCAGCAGTTTGACCAGGTTTTACCTGTCGAACTGGTCACTTTCACTAAACTTCCGCCATTGCTAAACTACAAAATAGTTTCTGTCCATTCACTAACATAATAATATGAACAAAGAAAGCATGGCTATTTACAGTTACAGGAAGCTGGCGTTCTAGAATCTAGTGCTTCCATTCCCCTTTAAACTCACCACAATGATGTTCTCATGGTCCTGAGAGCTGAGGTTGGTGTTCTGGGGAGGCAGAGTGGACAACAGAAGTGAGACAGGTATGATCAGAGAGCGAGAGCAGACAAACAAATTGAATAGAGCCACTCCCAAACTGACTAACAGTTCTGACTCTGCCAAACAGCAGGCATCTGTGTGTTTTGAGCTGAGCTCCCAGTAGCAGGTGTGTGTATTGTAGTGTGTGTATTGTAGTGTGTGTATTGTAGTGTGTGTATTGTAGGTGTGTGTGTGTGTGTGTGTGTGTGTGTGTGTGTGTGTGTGAGAGAGAGAGAGTACTGCGGGCGTGCGTGTGTGAGAGACCAGCAGATGGGCATACCTCGGCCAGCAGGGTGGAGATGATTTGCAGCGGGGCCTGGTGAATGGACTCGTCCTGCAGGGGAGAGTTCAAGGCCATGTCCACCAGTGATCTGATCTCCTTCAGAACCACCTCCCAGCGACTAGGGTTGTTCAGAACCTTACGGTACTTATAGATCTTTTTCTGGTTAGAAAATAGAGGCACACGCATAACCACATACAGATGAACTACAATAGGCTTCAAGGCTTTGGGACACAATGTGTTGCTTTATAGGCTTATCAAACCAATGCAAAAATACATGAGAGAAATGCATGCATTACAGGACGATTGCATCTGAGGCCCATGGGCATCGACCTCCGAGGGTGCACCAAATAAGAAAAAATCATTTGATTTAATAATATTTAAATAAAAAGTAACTTTCAGAACATCTGTGCAGTTTTATAATGCTATTCTACACATTTTGTCATGAGGCCAAGAGAAAATGTTTCAGTTTTAAGGCAAATTTCCTGCTATTCTACACATTTTACCTTGAAGTTATGAGAACATTTTGGAATTGTAAAGCACATTTTCTTTAATTCTACACATTTTCCTATCATTTGCTATTTGGGGAGCCCCCGACCTCCAGTGGGACCCCTTCCCAAAAGGAAGAGGTAGGAGGCCTTGGGGCACGTGCCCTGCCCATGCAACTCTCTGTGTAGCCAACAAATAAAATCTCTGTGCAAAGTAATGTGAGTCTTGTTGAACCCCCGTGAACACAAACCAATGAATACTTCAACATAGTAATCCTACCTTCCACTGCAGGGAATGAAACCACTGGTCCCGCAGATAGCTGTTGGCTGCCTGTTAGGGCACACAGACAGTCAGGTAACAGATTGAAAGCACACACGCACGTCATGTTACATGAAGAGGGAAGGGAGGGAGGGTACAGGGCATACCTGCAGGAGGACGGTGCCCCCGGGGAAGCTGAGCTGCACACAATATTTGGGGGCATTATCCCAGGAGAGCAGCTGCAGGTCCTCTATGGTACTGTAGGACAGGGCAGCCTCCATGTACCCCGTGGGCTAGAGACCATGAGAGAAATAATGTCAACCACTCATTCATACATGCTACACACACAGGCTGCACATTTGTATAGACAAATACAAGGCCAACAGACAGGCTATCACAGTGTCTCCAATTTCTCATTGGGAAATCACAATGATCACTGTACTGATGATCAATGTTTCCTCAAAGCTGCGCACAGAAGAAATATCAAAGCGGGCAGAGAAGCACGAGATTGAACTTCACTCAACTTTCTTGAGTTTTCCACTCTTAAGACTATCAACCTTTCTCTTTACTGTGGGAATTGTGATCGAATCAACACAATATTAGCCACTTTCAATGCAACATACCGAAACAAAACAAACTACTATGCAAGACTTAATATGTAAAACTAACTATGTAAGAGATTTTGTTGTGTGCAAAACGCATCGGAGTAGGATTCCATCTTTGAAAAGCGAGTCAGGTAAATCACTTTTTTTCCTGTAAGGGGCAGTTGAGTTTTGAGAAAGGGTTGAATAAGCTAAGTAGCCAATAGCCATAATGGTAATGGAATAATGATGCATTTTAAACTGGTTTCTTGCATCAAACACCACAACAACATTTTCAGTCACCTCCTTGTCTGAAGGACAAGTGGATAAACAGGTTAATGTCCAGCCCTGCATGTTTTTTTCAAAAGTCTTATGGAATGTAGGCCTACATTGAGCACTTCACATTGGCTGCTACTGTAGGCTGAACGATAGAACAGCTATTGCCATGTTAAAATGTTATGGGCTGCATTTTTTTCTCCATTGTTTTTGATGGTAGGCTACATTATGATCAAATAGCCACAGTAGCGTACTTGACCATTGTTAAAACTAACTTAATACCCCTTTTGTCAATAGGGGGAGCTGTTAGCACTTTTTTTTTTTGACATTGCCAAATTAAACTGCTTAGTACTCAATTCTTGCTCGTACAATATGCATATTATTGTTATTATTGGATAGAAAACATTCTCTAGTTTCTATAACCGTTGGAATTATGTCTCTGAGTGGAACAGAACTCATTCTACAGAACTTTTCCTGACAGGGAGTGAGATTTCAGAAATCTTGGCCTCTGGTCCCAGGTCAGTTTTAATGTCCCTGTGAATGCTATGAGGATACAACCACTGCCTACGCCTTCCTCTAGATGTCAGTAAGTGGTGACAATTTGAATGGAGTCGATTGCGCAATCAGGGCCTGTATAAAACACCAAAGACCGGAAGGAGATTTCTTTCGGACCCTGCGCTCGACGCACGATGGACGTCGGACTGGCCTCTTTCCAAGCCTTGGTTTAGCCAGTAATATATCGCCGGTCATGTTTTTACCCGTTATAGGTGTTAAAAACATCATAAGGTAGTTAATTTAAACCGTTTTATAGCAATTTATATCCGTTTAGTGCGATTTTGAGGCATTTATTTGTGACGTCCTTCCATGAGCTGGGCACTTTTCCTGTACATACCGAACGTTAGTGGCCATTTCGACGGGACAAGAGGACATCTTTCGACCAAAAGACGATTAGACCGGAGAAAGGATACATTGCCCAAGATTCTGATGGAAGAACAGCTCATAGTAAGAACTATTTATGATGATAAATCGCTGTTCTGTTGAAAAATGTTAAACGCATATATCGCCATTTTGTTTTGTGTAGCTTCGCTTTGGCGGACCCGGTATTGCACAGTAAGGACAATTTTAGAAATGTAAGTCAGCGATTGCATTAAGAACTAATTTGTCTTTCGATTCCTGTCAACCCTGTATTTTTTAGTCAAGTTTATGATTAGTTATCGATTAGACTAGATCACTCTCAAAGATGGCGCCCGACATTTTCAGGCCAGTTTTGCTACTATTCTCATTGTATAACCACGTTTTTTTGTGGCTAAATATGCACATTTTCGAACAAACTCTATATGTATGTTGTAATATGATGTTACAGGAGTGTCATCGGAAGAATTCTGAGAAGGTTAGTGAAAAAATGAATATATTTTGGTGATGATAACGTTATCGCTCCCGTTGCCTTGAATTCATGTTGGGGTAACGTTTGCACATGTGGTATGCTAATATAACGATTTATTGTGTTTTCGCTGTAAAACGCTTAGAAAATCTGAAATATTGTCTGAATTCACAAGATCTGTGTCTTTCCATTGCTATGCTTTGTCTATTTTTATGAAATGTTTTATGATGAGTAAATTGGTAATACACGTTGCTCTCTGTAGTAATTCTAGTCGCTTTGGGGAGATTTGTGATGGTGGCTGCAATGGCAAACTATGATTTATACCTGAAATATGCACATTTTTCTAACAAAACCTATACAATAAATATGTTATCAGACTGTCATCTGATGAGGTTTTTTCTTGGTTAGTGGCTATTTATTTCTTTATTTGGTCGAATTGGTGATAGCTAGTGATGGAGTGGAAAAATAGTGGAGTAAAAAAAATTGTGTCTTTTGCTAACGTGGTTAGCTAATAGATTTACATATTGTGTCTGTAAAACATTTTAAAAATCAGAAATGGTGGCTAGATTCACAAGAAGTGTATCTTTCATCTGGTGTCTTGGACTTGTGATTTAATGATATTTAGATGCTACAATTTACTTGTGACGCTATGCTAGTCAGTGGGGGGGGGGGGGTGGTGGGGGGTGCTCCCGGATCCGGGTTTCTGAGGCAGTAAAAGTTAAAGCAGGTACAACCTCAGTGTTCGCAGTAAACGTGCGTCGGAAGTTGCACAGAATTTTCACAGCATTCAAGTTTGTGCTCAGCAGACCTGAAATTTGCCCAGTGATGGAAATAATTAGAAGGAGCATTGCTGACGACTTGTACAAGGCAGTATTCAAAACCCAACATATCTGTCCATAGAGCACAGGGATGGGCAACTTTGATGGGGGTGGGGGCATATTTTTATGTTCAAAACATAAAGAAATAAGTGTTTTAACATTTAACGTCAATTATCTAAAAACACGTAAACTCTGATTTATTTCATATTTTTGCATATGTTGTAGCTTAAATCCTAATTTCCATCATCTGAGGTTTTTGTGTTGTGCCCACCATCGGTTGAGACACAACACACTCTTGAATACAGGGTGGGTGTCATTTCAGTCAAACAAAGAAAATGTATAGAATGGACCTTTCACTACAAACCACTGCAATTTAGTTGGTACAGGTACACTATTGTAATTGAATTGAAATTTTAACTTCTAATTACTACTACAAAGATGGCCCATGTTCCACCCACCGTTGAATGTCAACTTAAAGTGGTCATGGCTATTCTATTATCTATATTTCTATGATTTCAATAGGTTTCCTACGGAAGATTGAAAGCATAATTTAAAAGAGATACTCCCATTCAAGTCAACATTCAAGTCAACACACCCACCCTGTATTCAAAAGCATGTTGTGTCTCTAAAGTAGGGTCTAAGCTAGAACATATACACAAATCTTTCTATCTATATACAGTACCAGTCAAAGGTTCGGACAAACCTACACTTTCAAGGGTTTTTCTTAATTTTTACTATTTTCTACATTGTAGAATAATAGTGAAGACATCAAAACTATGAAATAACACATATGGAATCATGTCGTAACCAAAAAAGTGTTATCAAATCAAAATATATTTTATATTTGAGATTCTTCAAATAGCCACCCTTTGCCTTGATGACAGCTTTGCACACTCTCTCAACCAGCTTCATGAGGGGTCACCTGGAATGCATTTCAATTAACAGGTGTGCCTTGTTCATTTGTGGAATTAGAACAGCTCAAATAAGCAAAGAGAAACAACAGTCCATCATTACTTTCAGACATGAAGGTCAGTCAATACGGAGAATTTGAAGAATTTTGAAAGTTTCTTCAAGTGCAGCCGCAAAAACCATCAAGCACTATGATGAAACTGGCTCTCATGAGGACCGCTACAGGAAAGGAAGACCCAGAGTTACCGCTGGTGCAGAGGACAAATTCATTAGAGTTACCATCTACAGAAATTGCAGCCCAAATAAATGCTTCACAATGCTCAAGTAACAGACACATCTGAACATCAACTGTTCAGAGGAGACTGCGTGAATCAGGCCTTCATGGTCAAATTGCTGCAAAGAAACCACTACTAAAGGACACCAATAAGAACAGTCTTCCTTGGGCCAAGAAACACGATCAATGGACATTAGACTTGTGGAAATTTGTCCTTTGGTCTGGAGTCAAAATTTGACATTTTTGGATCCAACCTAAGTGTCTTTGTGAGACGCGGTGTGGGTGAATGGATGATCTCCACATGTGTATTTCCCACAGTAAAGTATGGAGGAGGAGGTGTTATGGCGTGGGGGTGCTTTGCTGGTGACACGGTCTGTGATTTATTTAGAATTCAAGGCACACTTAACCAGCATGGCTACCACAGCAATCTGCAGCAATACGCCATCCCATCAGGTTTGGGCTTAGTGGGACTATCATTTGTTTCTCAACAGGACAATGACCCAACACACATCTAGGCTGTGTAAGGGCTATTTTACCAAGAAGGAGAGTAATGGAGTGCTGCCAGATGACCTGGCCTCCACAATCCCCCGACCTCAACCAAATTTAAATGGTTTGGGATGAGTCGGACCGCAGAGTGAAGGAAAAGCAGCCAACAAGTGCTCAGCATATGTGGGAACTCCTTCAAGACTGTTGGAACACTGCTGAAGGGACTTGCTTCCATTCAGCCACAAAGGCATTAGTGAGGTCGGGCATTGATGTTGGGCGATTAGGCCTGACTCGCAGTCGGCGTCACAATTCATCCCAAAAGTGTTTGTTGGGGTTGAGGTCAGGGCTCTGTGCAGGCCAGTCAAGTTATTCCAGACCGATCTCAACAAACCATTTCTGTATGGACCTTGCTTTGTGCACGGGGGCATTGTCATGCTGAAACAGAAAAGGGCCTTCCCCAAACTGTTGACACAAAGTTGGAACCACAGAATAGTCTAGAATGTCATTGTATGCTGCAGCTTTAAGATTTCCCTTCACTGGAACTAAAGAGCCTGAACCATGAAAAAACAGCCCCAGACCATTATTCAACCTCCACCAGACTTTACAGTTGGCACTATGCATTGGAGCAGGTAGCGTTCTCCTGGCATCCGCCAAACCCAGATTCGTCCATCAGACTGCCAGATAGTGAAGCGTGATTCACTACGACTGGACTGCCGATGTGATCGCCCGATATGGTCTCAACCGGCTATTCTGTTACGATGTCACCGAAGAACCATCTGCTGGCCCCAGCCCGCTAACTTTCTGAACACTGTGTCCCCTGCTCGCCTAGCGTAGTAGTGACTACCGAACGGCACCCTGACTCACCTATTGCTGCTCTTTTGACCCTATGATCACTCGGCTACACAGCTGATGCCCCCTGGACGGTTTCAATAACACGGTACCTCATTTTGTTTACATGTCTGCCCCAGCCTCGAACTCAGGTCCTGTATGTACCTAACTGACCCGCTCTGTCCATTCATCGCCGTTTTACCCGTTGTTGTCTTAGCTCTCCTGAGCAACACCTGTGATTGCTTTATGCCTCTCTCTAATGTCAATATGCCTTGTCTACTGCTGTCTTGGCTAGTTCTTATTGTTTAATTTCACTGTAGAGCCCTCAGTCCCGCTCAACATGCCTTAGATAGCTCTTTTGTCCCACCCCACACACATGCGGAGACCTCACCTGGCTTAACTGGTGCCTCCAGAGACTAAACCTCTCTTATTGTCACTCAACGCCTAGGTTTACCTGCACTGTACTCACATCCTACCATACCCATACATTGTGCCCTGAATCTATTCTACCACGCCCAGAAATCTGCTCCTTTTATTCTCTGTTCCCAACGCAGTAGACAACCAGTTCTTATAGCCTTTAGCCATACCCTTATCCTACTCCTCTGTTCCTCTGGTGATGTAGAGGTTAACCCAGGCCCTGTAGCCCCCAGATCCACTCCTATTCCCTAGGCGCTATCATTTATTGACTTCTGTAACCGTAAAAGCACTGGTTTCATGCATGTTAACATCAGAAGCCTCCTCCCTAAGTTTGTTTTATTCACTGCTTTAGCACACTCCGCCAACCCTGATGTCCTAGCCGTGTCTGAATCCTGGTTTAGGAAGGCCACAAAAAAATCTGAAATTTCCATCCCCAACTACAACATTTTCTGCCAAGATAGAACTGCCAAAGGGGGTGGAGTTGCAATCTACTGCAGAAATAGAACTCTGCAGACTGTCATGCTACACAGGTCTGTGCCCAAACAGTTTGAGCTTCTACTTTTAAAAATCCACCTTTCCAGAAATAAGTCTCTCACTGTTGGCACTTGTTATAGACTCCCCTCAGCCCCCAGCTGTGTCCTGGGCACCATATGTGAATTAATTGCCCCCCATTTATCTTCAGAGTTCGTACTGTTTGGTGACCTAAACTGGGATATGCTTAACACCCCGGCCGTCCTACAATCTAAGTTAGATGCCCTCAATCTCTCACACAAATTATCAAGGAACCTGCCAGGTACAACCCTAAATCCATAAACACGGGCACCCTCATAGATATCATCCTGACCATCCTGCCCTCTAAATACACCTCCGCAGTCTTCAACCAGGATCTCAGCGATCACTGCCTTATTGCCTGCGTCCGTAATGGGTCCGCGGTCAAACGACCACCCCTCATCACTGTCAAACTGTCCCTAAAACACTTCAGCGAGCAGGCCTTTCTAATCGACCTAGCCCGGGTATCCTGGAAGGATATTGACCTCATTCCGTCAGTAGAGGATGCCTGGTTATTCTTTAAAAGTGCTTTCCTCACCATCTTAAATAAGCATGCCCCATTCAAAAAATCTAGAACTAAGAACAGATATAGTCCTTGGTTCACTCCAGACCTGACTGCCCTTGACCAGCACAAAAACATCCTGTCGCGTACTGCATTTGCATCGAATAGCCCCCGCGATATGCAACTTTTCAGGGAAGTTAAGAACCAATATACACAGTCAGTTAGGAAAGCAAAGGCTAGCTTTTTCACAGAATGTGCATCATATAGCAAAAACTCCAAAAAGTTCTGGGACACTGTAAAGTCCATTGAGAATAAGAGCACCTCCTCCCAGCTGCCCACTCCACTGAGGCTAGGAAACACTGTCACCACCAATACATCTATGATAATCGGGAATTTCAATAAGCATTTCTCTATGGCTGGCCATGCCTTCCACCTGCCTACCCCTACACTGGCCAACAGCTCTGCACCCCCACAGCAACTTGCCCAAGCCTCCCCCACTTCTCCTTCACCCAAATCCAGATAGCTGATGTTCTGAAAGAGCTGCAAAATCTGGACCCCTACAAATCAGCTGGGCAAGACAATCTGGACCCTTTCTTTCTAAAATTATCCGCTGCAATTGTTGCAACCCTTATTACTAGCCTGTTCAATCTCTCTTTCGTATCGTCTGAGATCCCTAAAGATTGGAAAGCTTCCGCGGTCATCCCCCTCTTCAAAGGGGGAGACACTCTAGAAAGGCAGGGTAGGATAGATATAGGTATGTATGTCTTCGAAAGCCAAGTTAACAAACAGATCTCCAATCATTTCGAATCCCACCGTACCCTCTCCACTATGCAATCTGATTTCCGAGCTGGTCATGGGTGTACCTCAGCCACGCTCAAGGTCCTAAACGATATCATAACCGCCATCGATAAAAGACAGTAATGGGCAACCGTCTTCATCGACCTGGCCAAGGCTTTCGACTCTGTCAATCACCACATTCTTATTGGCAGACTCAACAGCCTTGGTCTCTCAAATGACTGCCTCGCCTGGTTCACCAACTACTTATCAGATAGAGCAGCCTCTATGGGGGTGCCTCAGGGTTCAATTATCGGGCCGACTCTCTTCTCTGTATACATCAATGATGTCGCTCTTGCTGCTGGTGATTCTCTGATCCACCTCTACGCAGACGACACCATTCTGTATACATCTGGCACTTCTTTGGACACTGTGTTAACCAACCTCCAGATGAGCTTCAATGCCATACAACACTCCTTCCGTGGCCTCCAACTGCTCTTAAATGCTAGTAAAACTAAATGTATGCTCTTCAACCGATCGCTGCCCGCAACCTCCTGCCCGACTAGCATCACTACTCTGGACGGTCTTGACTTAGAATATGAGGACAACTACAAATACCTAGGTGTCTGGTTAGACTGTAAACTCTCCTTCCAGACTCACATTAAGCATCTCCAATCCAAAATTAAATATAGTATTGGCTTCCTATTTCGCAACAAAGCCTCCTTCACTCATGCTGCTAAACATAGCCTCGTAAAACTGACTATCCTACCGATCCTTGACTTCGGCAATGTCATTTATAAAATAGCCTCCAACACTCTACTCATCAAACTGGATGCAGTCTATCACAGTGTCATCCGTTTTGTCACCAAAGCCCCATATACTACCCACCCCTGCGACCTGTATGCTCTCGTTGGCTGGCCCTCGCTTCATATTCGTCGCCAACCCCACTGGCTCCAGGTCATCTATAAGTCTTTGCTAGGTAAATCCCCGCCTTATCTCAGCTCACTGGTCACCATAGCAACACCCACACGTAGCACGCGCTCCAGCAGGTATATTTCACTGGTCATCCCCAAAGCAAACTCCTCATTTGGCCGCCTTTCCTTCCAGTTCTCTGCTGCCAATGACTGGAACGAATTGCAAAAATCACTGAAGCTGGAGACTTATATCTCCCTCACTAACTTTAAGCATCAGCTATCAGAGCAGCTTACCGATCATTGCACCTGTATGCAGCCCATCTGTAAATAGCCCACACAACGATCCCATCCCCATATTGTTACTTATCCTCTTGCTCCTTTGCACCCCAGTATCTCTACTTGCACATCATCTTCTGCACATCTATCACTCCAGTGTTAATGCTAAATTGTAATTATTTCCCAACTATGGCCGATTTATTGCCTTACCTCCATAATCTTACTACATTTGCACACACTGTATGTTCAGTTGAAGTCGGAAGTTTACATACACTTAGGTTGCAGTCATTAAAACTTATTTTTCAACCACTCCACAAATTTCTTGTTAACAAACTATAGTTTTGGCAAGTTGGTTAGGACATCTATTTTGCGCATGACACAAGTAATATTTCCAACAATTGTTTACAGACAGATTATTTCACTGTATCACAATTCCAGTGGGTCAGAAGTTTATATACACGAAGTTAACTGTGACTTTAAACAGCTTGGAAAATTCCAGAAAATTATATCATAGCTTTAGAAGCTTCTGATAGGCTAATTGACATAATTTGAGTCAATTGGAGGTGTACCTGTGGATGTATTTCAAGGCCTACCTTCAAACTCAGTGCCTCTTTGCTTGACATCATTGGAAAATCAAAATAAATCTGCGAAGACCTCAGAAAAAAATTGGAGACGTCCACAAGTCTGGTTCATCCTTTGGAAAAATTCCCAAACACCTGAAGGTACCACGTTCATCTGTACAAACAATAGTATGCAAGTATAAACACCATGGGACCACGCAGCCGCCATACTGCTCAGGAAGGAGACGCGTTCTGTCTCCTAGAGATGAACGTACTTTGGTGCAAAAAGTGCAAATCAATCCCAGAACAACAGCAAAGGACCTTGTGAAGATGCTGGAGGAAATGGATACAAAAGTATCTATATCCACAGTAAAACGAGTCCTATATCATTTTACATTTACATTTTAGTCATTTAGCAGACGCTCTTATCCAGAGCGACTTACAGTAGAGTGCATACATTTTATTACATTTTTTACATACTGAGACAAGGATATCCCTACCGGCCAAGAGCAGACGCTCTTATCCAGAGCGACTTACAGTAGAGTGCATACATTTTATTAAATTTTTACATACTGAGACAAGGATATCCCTACCGGCCAAACCCTCCCTACCGGCCAAACCCTCCCTAACCCGGACGACGCTATGCCAATTGTGCGTCGCCCCACGGATCTCCCGGTTGCGGCCGGCTGCGACAGAGCCTGGGCGCGAACCGAGCCCAGCCTGGGCGCGAACCCAGAGACTCTGGTGGTGCAGCTAGCACTGCGATGCAGTGCCCTAGACCACTGCGCCACCCGGCGCAGTGGTCTGGGCTGCAGATGGGCTGCATATCGACAAGCCGCTCAGCAAGGAAGCAGCCACTGTTCCAAAACAGCCATAAAAAAGCCAGACTACGGTTTGCAACTGCACATGGGGACAAATATCGCACTTTTTGGAGACATGTCCTCTGGTCTGATGAAACAAAAATAGAACTGTTTGGCCATAATGACCATCGTTATGTTTGGAGGAAAAAGGGGAGGCTTGCAAGCCAAAGAACACCATCCCAACCGTGAAGCACGTGGGGTGGCACTTCACAAAATAGATGGCATCATGAGGCAGGAAAATTATGTGAATATATTGAAGCAACATCTCAAGACATCAGTCAGGAAGTTAAAGCTTGGTCGCAAATGGTTCTTCCAAATGGACAATGACTTAAGGACAACAAAGTCAAGGTATTGGAGCAGCCATCACAAAGCCCTGACCTCAATCCTATAGAAAATTTGTGGGCAGAACTGAAAAAGCGTGTACGAGCAAGGAGGCCTACAAACCTGACTCAGTTACACCAATTCTGTCAGGAGGAATGGGAAAAAATTCACCCAACTTATTGTGGGAAGCTTGTGGAAGGCTACCCGAAACGTTTGACCCAAGTTAAACAATTTAAAAGCAATGCTACCAAATACTAATTGAGTATGTAAACTTCTGACCCACTGGGAATGTGATGAAAGAAATAAAAGCTGAAATATATAATTATTTCTACTATTATTCTGACATTTCACATTCTTAAAATAAAGTGTTGATCCTAAAGGACATAAGACAGGGAATTTTTACTCGGATTAAATGTCAGGAATTGAGAAAAATTGAGTTTAAATGAATTTGGCTAACATGTAAACTTCTGACTTCAACTGTATATTTTCTATTGTGTTATTGACTATGTTTGTTTATCCGAACTGTAACCGTGTTGTTCGTGTCGCACTGCTTTGATTTATTTAGGTCACATTTGTAAATGATAACTTGTTCTCAACTGGCCTACCTGGTTAAATAAAGATGAAATAAAAGAAACTCCAGAGAACGTGTTTCCACTGCTCCAGAGTCCAATGGCAGCGAGCTTTACACCACTCCAGCCAACGCTTGGCATTGTGCATGGTGATCTTAGGCTTGTGTGCGCTGCTCGGCCATGGAAACCTATTTCATGAAGCTCCGGACGAACAGTTATTGTGCTGACGTTGCTTCCAGAGACAGTTTGGAACTTGGTAGTGAGTGTGGCAACCGAGGACGCGCTACAGCACTCGGTGGTCGCATTCTGTGAGGTTGTGTGGCCCATCACTTTGCGGCTGAGCTGTTGTTGCTCCTAGACGTTTCCACTTCACAATAACAGCACTTACAGTTGACCGGGGCAGCTCTAGCAGGGCAGAAATTTGATGAACTGACTTGTTGGAAAGGTGGCATCCTATGACGTTACCACGTTGAAAGTCACTGAGCTCTTCAATACAGGCCATTCTACTACCAATGTTTGTCTATGGAGATTGCATGACTGTGTGCCTGATTTAATACACCTGTCAGAAATGGGTGTGGCTGAAATAGCATAATCCACTAATTTGAAGGGGTGTCCACATACTTCTATTCATGCATTTTTTGATCTTAGACATTAAAGGTTCTACAAAATTAAATAATTTGACAACCCTGTTAGTAAAAGAATGGTCATTTGAAATCATTTCACTATTCGAATAATATCATGATATTTATTTAGGTATCCAGGTAGTTGGGGCGGCAGGTAGCCTAGTGGTTAGCGCGTTGGGCCAGCAACCGAAATCGAATCCCGAGCTAACAAAAAATGTGTCGGTCATTGTAAATAAGAATTTGTTCTGACTTGACTAGTTAAATAACGGTTACATTTTTTTTTTTAACTGTCTTAAATAGCAGAAAATACGTTTTTCTAACTTCGAATGGAGTCTCCCAGCCGAAACAGTTCGAAAGAGTTGCATATATTATGATAACTTTTGTGAAGTTTTTGTTGGTTTTGGACATCTGGCTTTTCGGACACACCTTTTTTTCTTGAGGGAGCCGGAGTCGACGCCCCTTCGTCGGTGATTGGTCAACAGTAGGGATTCGTCAATAAAGTCTGTTGTCATTCAACGAGAGAACTCCTTTTCATGCTAAATGTTTTAAATGAAAATAATGCACCAAACATCTTAGATGTAAAATTGCGCGACTAATAAACATAAAAGATTTCTAGGGTTCTTAGATTCATTCTGAGGAAGTGTATACTGGCTACAGCACTATTGCCGCTTTTGTCAATATTATTTTCTTAACAAAAAGCTATTTTTGGAGTTTGCGAGCACACTCGTTCGGTTCGCCTAGCTGACTTCAGATAGCCGCCAGCCGAACTGAAGTAAGCCGACGCCTCTACTCACGAGACTCGAGAGAGCGGGTGCGCTGCGCAGCGCTCTGCTTGTATCAGCAGAAGGGTGCGGGCGAGAGAGGCGCAACGGCCGGTGTGTGTGACAGTCTATGTGGAAAGGAGCGAGAGAGCGATAGACAAACTTGGTATGATAAATAACCTATGGCTGCAACATCTGGTCGTGCCTGTCTTGACTGCATCAATTTGTTGTAAAGAAGCTAGTTAAAGTATTAAGGCACATTCTGTCTATTTTGCTGCGCTCCCTGTATGTCTACAACAACTCCATTCATATGAAACAACAGCCTAGTACCCGTTCGTCGATCATTGTAGCATACTCCTAATTTAGCTAACTTAATGTAATTTTCATTATATTTTGCGTTGACTAGAAATGGAGCCTGGGACTGTTGAGCAGCTTTGATTGACGGACAATAACAACAAGCTACATGTGTCAAACGTGTGTAGGCTAGTAGTGCGTCTTTTTGTATGGGTAGCTCATAGAACTTGTTTTATAAAAATGTAGAATGTAATGGTCTATCCTTGTAGTCTATGTAGCAATGTTACATAGATAATGTACTTTTGCAAAGCTTTTCATTGTTACAATAGGTCTAAAAAAAAAAATCTCATAAATGTATACTCTCCCAAGTAATCGAATACTACTGTCCGTTCGGATATTCGAATAACCATGCCCATCCCTAGTTTGTAAGCTTTTAAAATTATATATTTTCCAGTGATTAAGACATTCATGTTTTATGGTCTGATGGGGTATGCAAAATAGGTAAACTTTGAGCACCTTTTATCTCTTGAACGTTTTACCATTCAGGTCCAAAAAGTCACTTTCTGAGCTACAATGGGCACATATGTATGGAAGGTTGTATGGTTCAAATAAAAAATGGGGTGTTGTCAAAAAGTGATTTGATTCAAATGGATTTACCGTTAGACTTCGACATCTTGGATATTTGGGAATTGATACTGGTAAATGGTATACACAGATTGATAAAGCAATAAACTACTGGTAATAGACGTTTTTCAGCTGCATGACTGACTGTGTTTCTGGTCACATGGCCCAAAAAGTCAACAGGCTGTGCTGTGTCTTCATCCCTCTACAATATAGGAGACCAGAGCTGTTCTGTTTTTAGTGACACCCTCCCATCAGTCAAACCAACAGGGTCTTCCTTTTACTTCTGATACCCTCCCTCTGCATTAACACACCGGAGCCATTTCTTTATTTGTGACGTTTTTCCTTGTAAATTCAAACACAGTTCCTTATTTTACGTCGCCCTCAGTTAAGCCAACAGGTTGTTCCTTTATTTGCATCTCTCGAACTCTCCTGTGTGATAGAACAAACAAGCAGTTGCTTCATGTGTCTCCCTCCCCCTGCAAAAGAACAAACAGGCAATTCCTTTATTTAAGTCTCCCTCCCTGGTTGATAGAGCAAACTGGCTGTTCAACGTCTCCCTCGCTCTGAGATAGAGATCAAATCAAATTGTCACATGCGCCGAATACAAGAGGTGTAGACCTTAACGTGAAATGCTTACTTACAAGCCCTTAACCAACAGTGCAGTTCAAGAAGAGTTAAGAAAATATTTACCAAATAGAGTAAAAAGTAACACAATAACGAGGCTATATACAAGGGGTACCGAGTCAGTGTGCGGGGATACAGGTTAGAGGTAATTTGTACATGTAGGTAGGGGTGAAGTGACTATGCATAGATAATAAAACAGTGAGTAGCAGCAGTGTACAAAACAAATGGAGGGGTGAGGGCAATGTAATAGTCCGGTGGCCATTTGATTAGTTGTTCAGCAGTCTTATGGCTTGGGGGTAGAAGCTGTTAAGGAGCCTTTTGGTCCTAGACTTGGCACTCCGGTACCACTTGCCGTGCGGTAGCAGAGAGGACAGTCCATGACTAAGGTGACTGGAGTCTGACAATTTTATGGGCTTTCCTCTGACACCACCTATTATATTGATCCTGGATTGCAGGAAGCTTGGCCCCAGTGATGTACTGGGCCGTACGCACTACTCTCTGAAGCGCCTTACGGTCAGATGCCCTGCAGTTGCCATACCAGGCGGTGATGCAACCGGTCAGGATGCTCTCGATGATGCAGCTGTAGAACCTTTTGAGGATCTGGGGACCCATGCCAAATATTTTCCGTCTCCTGAGGGGGAAAAGGTTTTGTTATGCCCTCTATTCGACTATCTTGGTGTGCTTGGAACATGATAGATCGTTGGTGACGTGAACACCAATGAACTTGAAACTCTCGACCCGCTCCACTACAGCCCCGTTTCCTGTAGTCCACGATCAGATTCTTTGTCTTGCTCACATTGAGGGAGAGGTTGTTGTCCTGGCACCACACTGCCAGTTCTCTGACCTCCTTATAGGGTGGTCTCATCGTTGTCGGTGATCAGGCCTACCACTGTTGTGTTGTCAGCTAACTTAATGATGGTGATGAAGTCATGTTTGGCGTGGGATGCAGTCGTGGGTGAACAGGGAGTACAGGAGGGGACCAAGCACGCATCCCTGAGGGCCCCCAGTGTTGAGGATCAGCACAGCAGACGTGTTGTTGCTGACCCTAACCACCTGGGGGCGGCCCATCAGGAAGTCCAGGATCCAGTTCCAGAGCGAAGTATTTAGTCCCAGGGTCCTTAGCTTAGTGTTGATATTTGAGGGCACTATAGTGTTGAATGCTGAGCTGTAGTCAATGAACAGCATTCTCACATAGGTGTTCCTTTTGTCCAGGTGGGAAAGTGCAGTGTGGATTGCGATTGAGATTGCGTCATCTGTGGATCTGTTTGGGCTGTATGCGAATTGGAGTGGGTCTAGAGTATCCGGGAGGATGCTGTTGCTAGACATGTCGTAGCCATATTGTGAAATCAGGAGTGATTTGCATTACACACCATCCCTATATCAAATATAGATTTTTTTTGTCTGGGTATTCGTACTCCTCGGCTTATTCCACATTTTATGTTACAGCTCGAATTCAAAATGGATTAAATAGATGTTCTCCCTCACCCGTCTACACGCACACAATACCCCACAATGAAAGTGAAAACGTGTTTAGACATTTTAGCAAATTTATTGAAAATGAAATACCTCATTTACAGGTATTCAAAGCCCTTTGGCAGCGATTAAAGCTGTGAGTCTTTCTGGGTAAGTCTCTAAGAGCTTTGCACACTGGGATTGTACAAGATTTTCCCATTATTCTTTTCAAAATTCTTCAAGCTCTGTCAAATTATTTGGTGATCATTGCTAGACAACCATTTCCAAGTCTTGCTAGAGATTTTAATGCAGATTTAAGTCAAAACTAACTCCAGTGTAGGTTTGGCCTTATGTTTTAGGTTATTATCCTGCTGAAAGGTGAATTCATCTACCAGTGTCTGGTGGAAGGCAGACCGAACCAGGTGTTCCTCTAGGATTTTGCCTGCGCCATTCAGCTTTTTTTTTTTTTTAATCCTGAAATATTCCACAGTCCTTAATGATTACAAGCATACCCATAACATGATGCAGCCACCACTATCCTTGACAAATTGGAGAATGGTACTCAGTAATGTGTTGGATTTGCCCCAAACATAACACTTTGTATTTAGGACAAAAAGTAAAATTACTTTGCCACATTTTTTGCAGTATTATTTTAGTGCCTTGTTGCAAACAGGATGCATGTTTTAGAATATTTGTATTCTGTACAAGCTTCCTTTTCACCCTGTCAATTAGGTTAGTATTGTGGAGTAACTACAATGTTGTTGATCCATCCTCAGTTTTCTATCACAGCCATTAAACAGTTTGTCTCGTAAATCCCTGAGCCATTTCCTTCCTCTCCGGCAACAGTGTTAGAAAGGATGCCTATATCTTTGTAGTGACTGGGTGTATCGATACACCATCCAAAGTGTAATTAATAACTTCACCATGCTCAAAGGGAAATTCAATGTCTTTTTTATCCCATCAACCAAATGTGCCCTTCTTTGCGAGGCATTGTAAAACATCCCTGGTCTTTGTGGTTTAAATGTACTGCTCGACTGAGGGACCTTGCAGGTAATTGTGTGGGGTACAGAGATG